>NW_028270152.1:1802749-2102749 GCF_037043375.1 Chiloscyllium plagiosum
GGGGGGGGGGGGGAAGAGGAGATGGGGTGGGGGGGGGGGAAGAGGAGATGGGGTGGGGGGGGAAGAGGGAGGGGGAGATGGGGGGGGGCGGAAGAGGGAGATGGGGGGGGAAGAGATGGGGGGGGCGGGGGGGAAGAGGGAGGGGGAGATGGGGGGGGGGGGGAAGAGGGAGGGGGAGATGGGGGGGGGGGGAAGAGGAGATGGGGGGGGGGAAGAGGGAGGGGAGGAGATGGGGGGGGGGGGAAGAGGGAGATGGGGGGGGGGGAAGAGATGGGGGGGCGGGGGGGAAGAGGGAGGGGGAGATGGGCGGGGGGGGGGAGGAAGAGGAGAGGGGGAGATGGGGTGGGGGGGGGAAGAGGAGATGGAGGGGGGGAAGAGGGGGGGGGGGGGGAAGAGGCGACGGGGGGGGGGGGAAGAGGCGGAGGGGGAGATGGGGGGGGGGGGGGGGGGAAAGAGGGAGGGGAGGATGGGGGGGCGGGGGGTAAGAGGGGAGATGGGGGGGGGGGAAGAGATGGGGGGGGGGGAGGGGGGAAGAGGGAGGGGGAGATGGGGGGGGGGGGGGAACGAGGGAGGGGGAGAATGGGGGGGGGAGAGGAGATGGGGGGGGGGGGGGAAAGAGGGGGGGGGGAGATGGGGGGGGGGGGAAGAGGGAGGGGGGGGAAGAGGGAGGGGGGGGCGAAGTGGGCGGGGGGGGAGAGGGAGGGGGGGGGAGAGAGGAACGGGGGGGGGAGAGGGAGGGGGGGAGATGGGGGGGGGGAGATGGGGGGGGGAGATGGGGGGGGAGGGGGATGAGGGAGGAAGGGGTGATGAGGGACGTGGATAGAGGGGAGGGGGGGTGAAGGGAGATGGGGGGGGAAAAAAGGGGAGTGAAAAGGGCAGTGGGGGAGGGAAGATGGAGTCAAATAAAAAAAAAACGAGGTGTAGCAGGCCATAAGATGTAGAAGCAGAGTTAGGCCAAATCAACCCACTGCGTTCTGCTCTGACATTTAAATCATGGCAGGTCTTTTTCTTAACCCCATTCTGCTGCCTCCTCCACATAACCTTGATCCCCCTTACAATCACAAACTGAATGATTTGCTACAGAGGGCATGTGGAGGTCAATGAGTTCCACAGATTACCCTACCCTCTGGCTGAAGAAATTCCTCCTCATCACAGTTTCTTAAAGGGTCATCCCTTCACTCTGAGGATTTGCCCTAGGTCCTCGTCTCTCTAAAGTGAAAACATCATCTCCACATTCAATCTATTCAGAAGTCTCAAAATTCTGTACATTTTATCACGATTCCCCCCACCCATCCTTCTAAACTACATCGAGTACAAACCCAGAGCCCTTAACCACTCCCCATATTTTGGGCCCTTCATACCCCAGGATCATTCTTGTTAAACTTCTCTGGACCCTCTTTAATACCAGCACATCCTTCCTTAGATACAGACCCCAGTGGACCCCAGGGGGAGGGAAGGGGAGGGCAGTGGGCGGCACGGTAGCACAGTGGTTAGCACTGCTGTCTCACAGCGCCAGAGACCCGGGTTCAATTCCCGACTCAGGCGACTGACTGTGTGGAGTTTGCACATTCTCCCCGCGTCTGCGTGGGTTTCCTCCGGGTGCTCCGGTTTCCTCCCACAGTCCAAAGATGTACAGGTCAGCTGAATTGGCCATGCTAAATTGCCCGTAGTGTTAGGTTAAAGGGGTAAATGTAGGGGTATGGGTGGGTTGCGCTTCGGTGTGGACTTGTTGGGCCGAAGGGCCTGTTTCCACACTAAGTAATCTAATCTAATCTAAAAAACTGCTCACAACATTCTAAATGTGGTCTGACCAGAGCCTTATACAGCTTCAGAACATTCCTGCTCTTGTATACCAGCCCTCTTGAAATAAATGCTTATGTTGCATTTGTCTTCAAACTGCCAATTGAATCTGCATGTTAACCTTCAGAGAATACTAAACTAGGAATCTTATGTCCCATTGTGCTTCAGAATTCTGAAGTCTTTCCCCCTTTAGAAATTAGTCTTACACCTCTTCTTCCTATCAAAATGAATAACTTGAATTCCATCTGCTGTTTCTTTGCCCATTCTCCTAGCCTGTTCAAGTCCTTCTGCTGACTCCCCTCTTCCTCAACATTACCTGTCCATCCACCTATCTTTGTCTCATCTGCAAACTTAGCAACAATGCCCTGAATTCCTTCATCCAGATTATTAACGTATAGCATGAATAGTTGTAGTCCCAACACTGACCCCTTCAGAACTCCACTAGTCACTGCCATCCTGAAAAAGACCCTTTTATGCCCACCTGCTGAGTTCTGCCAGTCAGCCAATCCTTCTCCATGCCAGTTATCTTGTCCCTAACTCCAAGGGCTTTTACCTTCTGTAGCAGTGTCCTGTGCAGCACCTTGTCAAAGGCCTTCTGGAAATCCAAATAAGTCATGTCCACTCTCTCTTTGTCTAACTTATTCGTTACCTCCTCAATGAATCAACCCTGGCCAGTTCTTCCCTCAGGTCTTTGTCAATTCCTCAATTGTAATACCGTTACATATGATTTAATCATCTTCCTCTCGAACTGCAAGATGAATTCTATCATATAATGGTCACTGCCTTCTAGAGGTTCCTTCGCCTTCAGCTCCCTAATCAAGTCTGCCTCATTACACATCACCAAATCTAGAATGGTTTGTTCCCTGGTGGAACCTACCACATGTTGCTCTAAACAAAAACAAAACTCAGACATTCCATGAATTCCTTTCCTTAGGATTTGCTGCCAGCCGAATTTTCCCAGTCCACTTGCATATTGAAGTTCCCGTGATAATTGTAATAGCGCCTTTCTTACATGCCTATTCTATCTCCTGATTTATTTTCTTTGCCACATCCTGGTTACTGCTAGGAGGCCCGTACATAACATTCATCATTGTCTTTTTTCCCTTTGTGGTTCCTCAACTCTACCCACACAGATTTAACAAGAGAGTGAGAGGGAGAAACAGAGGTGGGGTGGGGTGGGGTGGGGTGGGGCGGAGAAGAGGAGGAGGGACGTCACGAGTGAAAGACAGGCACAGTGATGAATTGTTTGGCTTCAAGAGGGTGAGGCAGGAGGGGAATCTCACCACTTTGGGTTTGAATGGAGGATCAATTGCCCTTTTCTCCAATGCTGTCCAGTTCACTGTTTTGAAAAAGTTATGTAGTTTGATGTTTCCTGCAATGCCAAGTCTCTTTGTTGGATCTCTTTCAAAGAGCTGAAATAAGAAACAAAGTGTATGTGATATCTGTAGCAACAAACTGCAATAATCTACTTCCAGACCTTTAGCAAATAAAAAAACATAATACAAAGTCCCAAGGATCTTGAATGGTTCAGTGGTAGTGTCTCTATCTCTGGGCCAGGAGGTGCTGGTTCACGTACCTATAAAGCCCCACACAGATGTGCAAGACACCATAACCTGAATTGAGTCAAAAATAAGTTTTGGTTGGGAATCCCAGGCAGCTCAAGACATGGAGCTGCTGGAGAGGCTGCAATTAAAAACAGAGATTTTGGAGGGCTGGAAAGCTGGAGATCAGGGAGATATGGTGCAGGGATTTTTTTTTTAAAAAAGCCAACACATTTAAAACCATTGGTGTTGAGCCATACAGACAACAGGCAAAAGTGAAGACTGCAGATGCTGGAGATTGGAGTCAAGATTAGAGCGGTGTTGGAAAGGCACAGCAGGTCAGATAGCTTCCAAACAGCAGGAAAATCGACGTTTCAGGCAGGAGCCCTTTCATTCCTGATGAAGGGCTCCTGTCTGAAACGTCTATATTCCTGCACCTCGGACGCTGCCTGACATGCTGTGCCTTTCCAGCACCACTTTAATCATGGCAAGACAACAGCCCGTTCCCAGGGATTGAACTGATTGCTGGGTTTATACCTGTCTAATTTCTCACTGATTTTAGATACCAAGTAATCTCAAGGAGGAGTTAAGCAAAGATTGCAATGAATAGTCAGTTTTTCAATGCTCCAGATATAAGGTATCATAACATCACAAATGGAACAGTACACACACACACACACACACACAGTCTCCAGACTGAATGATTCAGAATGGATCAGAACCAGGAGCAGGAGTAGGCCATCTGGCCCTTCGAACCTGCTCTGCCATTCAATAAGATCATGGCTAATCTTATGACCTCAGCTCCACTTACCTACCCTCTCACTGTAATCCTTAATTCCTTTATTGTTCAAAAAAGTATCAATCTTAGCTTTAAAAATGTTACTGAAGTAGCGTCAACTACTTCTCTGGGCAAGGAATTCCATAGATTTACAATCCTCTGGTTGAAGTTCCTTCTCAATTCAGTCCTAAACCTGCTCCCTCTAATTTTGAGGCTATGCCCTCTTGTCCTAGTTTTGCCTGCCAGTGAAAAGATCCTCTCGACTTCTATCTTATCTATTCCCTTCATAATTTTACATGTTTCTATAAAAAAGGTCCTCCCTCATTCTTCTCAATTCCAATGAATATAATCCCAGTCTACTCATAAGTCAACCCCCTCAACTCCGGAATCAACCTAGTGAACCTCCTCTGCACCCCCTCTCGTGTCAATACATCCTCTCTCAAGTAAGGAGACCAAAACTGCACACAGTATTCCAGGTGTGGCCTCACCAGCACCTTGTACAGCTGCAACATTACCTCTCTGGTTTTCAACTCAATTGGACTTGACCAGAGCAGGATGACATCATCAATTCTTCAATTAACTGTTCTTCAGAGAAACGACTGAATGCTCCTGCCATAAAGGCAGTTACGTACCTTTTCCAGGATGTCCTTGGATTCCCTTGTGATCCAACGAGGATAGTGAGGAGTGTCCACCCGGATTGACTCAAACAGCTCATCCTCATCATCACCATGGAACGGTGACTGACCAATCAGCATCTCATATAGAAGCACCCCAAATGACCACCAATCAACCGAGAAAGTATATTTCTGGCCCAGTAAGATCTAGCAGCAAAGGAAACATCAAAGAGAGGGATCAAGATTCTGAGAGATTGAAGCAGGGAGAGATTGGGATGTGGAGCTAGGGAGGAAGGCAGCCTGGGCCCATAGAGCCCAGCACAAGGTACATGAGGGAGCAAACACTAGAGCAAGTCAGAAAACACAAGACACAGGACAATTGTCACAAGTAACAGCAGGACAGATCCCAAGAGCAACAACGTTCCTCCTGCTCTCTCAGGTCATCCCCAGGAATGAAGCAGAGAGCTGCTGGACTGATTCCCAGCATGGTGAAAGCACTGACCTCTGGTGCAATATAATCTGGCGTTCCACAGAAAGTGGTAGCTCTGTTCTCTCCAAACACATTCTCCTTGCACATCCCAAAGTCAGCGATTTTGATATGTCCATCCTTGTCTAACATCACATTGTCCAGTTTGAGATCCCTGCAACAAAAGACCAAGAGAGTTAAACTGGGAAGTTATTTTGTAGTTTTTAAATTATAACAATAATTTATGGAAAATGAGAGATTACTAACCTAGACACTAAGAATTGAAAAACAATACTTTGTGATTTTTGTGAAAATTTGTGAAGATTACCTAGACAAATGTATTCAAGAACAGGTACCCAATAAGCACAATCCATCGATTCTTACACAACAAACCTAAAGACGACGACACAACAAGCCCAGAGACACTACCATATATTAAAGACATCTTGGAGATGACGACCAGACTACTTTGGCTCCTTGGCATTATAGTAACCCACAAACCTACCAACACACTAAAACAGCTCTTGATGAATTTAAAAAAGGACCCTGCACCAATAAGCAGCAGAACGAACGTCATAGACAAAAGACGCTGCAAGGACTGCAACAAACATTACATCGGACAGACAGGCAGGAAACTAGCTAACTCGCTAAATGACCTGATCAACGATCACTGGTATCCATACACACAGATGAAGAGGGACACCAGTTTGACAGGGACAATACATCCTTCCTGGGACATGCTAAACAAAGACATGCACTGGAATTGCGAGAGACCTGGCATTCAAACCAGAACTCCATTAACAAATATGTTGATTTGGACTCCATTTACCAAACTCTCAGAAAAAGAACCGGAAATGATATCACCCACCACAACAGACCAAGACACATAAATAGCAAGCAGATAGAACACTAGCGCTTTACTGGTTATGTTACCAAGCATGGTGATGAAACATCTGAGAACAAATCTTCTAGCTCAGTGAGCAAACATATAACCTAAACGCAATATTTTAAACAGTCATGAAAATTAAGTTTTGACGTTCTGACAGGATTAGATTGTAAAGATCACATTTCTTTAGTTTACTCTGTATTTGGAGTGTGGACCAAAGTTGGAAAAGGACTGCTTTAAACCAAGGAAACTGTGGAAGGTGTTGCTACACAAGGCACTGGAACCCACTGTGAATTGTATTCCAATTGCTTTTTTGTTCAAACAGTGTGGAAGGAAATATCTAGGACAGCCCAGCACTGTGGGTGTGTACAGAGCAAGCTTCACCCAGAGAAAGATTGCTGACTGAGGTCAGAGTTGTCCAAACTAACACCAACAGAAACAGGAAAACGTCAACCTATCAACAGAATAGAAGGAAATGATAAGGCCTTGCTCCTCCAATCATGGACAGGTTCTCTCTCTTAAATGCAGCTGATAGGTTTACATCCAGGTGCAGGGAGGTTGGAGTAACAAGGTGCGGGGAGTGGACAGGGGGCGAAATTCTGGGAGGCCAATTTTTCTCCTACCCTGCCTCCTGTGAAAGTGCTATCCCTTATCCGCAATTCCTCCACCTCTGCTGCATCTGCTCCCAGGCAGACCAACTCCACCACAGAACATTCCAGATGGCTGCTTCTCCAAAGACTGCAAATTTCCCCTCCCACACAGTCAACAATCCCCTCCGGCACATCTCCTCCACTTCCTGCATATCTGCCCTTGAACAACACCCCTCTCCAATTGCAATAAGGACAGAACCTTCCTGGTCCTCATCTTCTATCCCACCGACTTCCAGATACATCACATCGTCCTCTACCATTTCTGTCACCTACAAACAGACCCCACCACCAGGGATGCATTTCCCTCCCCACCCCTATTTGCGTTCCAGAGAGACCATTGCCTCCTTGTTAGGTCCATGCCTCCCACCAAACCATCCTCCAACTTCAGCACCTTGCCCCACACGTCCCCCCATACCTCCGTCCAAGGCACCACAAGGATCGTTCCACATCTGACAGATTTACCTGTACTTCAACACAGATCATCTAATGTGTCTGTTGCTCTTGATGTGGTCTCCTCTACATCAGGGAGACAGGACGCCAACTTGCAGAACACTTCAGATACCATCTCTGGGACACCCGCACCAACCAACCCCATTGCCCTGTGGCCGAACACCAACTCCCCTTCCACCAAGGACATGCAAGCCCTTGGCCTCCTCCATCACCAAACCCTAACCACCTGATGCCTGGAGGAAGAACGCCTTCCACCATGGGACCCTCCAACCACGCAGGACCAATGTGGATTTCACCAGATTCCACATTTCCTTCCTCCCTCCCCCATCTTCATCTATCTATTGCATTCCTAACTACCTTACCCACAGCCCCACACCACCCCCATTTATCTCTCAGCCCTCTTGGGCCACCCCTCATTTCTGAGCTTTGGCTCCTCAGATGCTGCCTGACCGGCTGTGCTTTTCCAGCACCACACTCTGATCTCCAGCATCTGCAGTACTCACTTTCTCCAAGTGTCTGTAACTCTGCACCAAGGCCAGGTACCAGCCACTCTTCAGTTATTCTGGGACAAGTAGTGGAGAGCTGCTTTTTTTTGTTGAGTTTATGACACAAGGTTTAGGAAGGGAATAGGGGTGTTATAGGGGGGAGCTCCAGGATTTTAACCTAGCGACAGTAAAGACACAGCGATATATTTCCAAGTCAGGCTGGTGAGTGGCTTGGAGGGGAACTTGCAGTATCCCATGTATCTGCTGCCCTTGTCCTTCTAGATAGGACAAGGGTTTGGAAGGTGCTGTCAGAGGGCCTTTGGTGAATTGCTGCCGTGTGATACCACTACATTTCTTCTTCTCCCCCTCCTTGTATCCAAATTCATCGGTAATGCATTTTGGTGGATAAAACAATCAACTTTTAGATCCCTAAAATCTGCCCTTTTCCAGACTGTTATCTTAATCCTGGATTGATTTTTAGTGCTAATTTCCAAGTGCTCCTCCTTTCTGATGTTCTGCACTTGGCCTTTTTAAAAAATTAATTCATGGAATGAGGGAGCCACTGGCCAGGACAGCAATTATTGCCCAACCCTAATTGCCCAGAGGACAGCTGGGAATCATCCACATTGCTGCGGGTCTGAAGTCACATAAGCCAAACTAGCTAAGGATGTAGGCTTTCCTCCTTAAAGGACATTAGTGAACCAGATGGGTTTTCCCATCTACAATGGATTCGTAGTCACCATTAGACTCTTGGAACGTAGGAATTATGAGCGGGAGTAGGTAATTCAGTTTTTCATCAGAAACATATCTACTACTTTCTTGAATCGGGTGATTGATTCTACGTCCACTGCACGAAGACGAAAGTGAGGACTGCAGATGCTGGAAATTAGAGTCGAGGGTGTGGTGCTAGAAAAGCATAGCAAGCCAGGCAGCATCAGAGGAGCAGGAAAATCGACATTATGGGCAAAAGCCCTTAATCAGGAATGAGGGTTTTTTGCCTGAAATGTCGATTTTCCTGCTCCTTGGATGCTGCCTGAGGTGCTGTGCTTTTCCAGCACCACACACTGCCTCCACTGCAGTCTGGGGTAGTGAGTTCCACAGATTCACAATCCTCAGAGGATTTCTCCCCATCTCAGTTCTGAGCCTACCTCCACTCACTCTATGCCCTCATGAGAGACTCTCTCACAAGAGGGAACATCTGTTCAACAACTACCTTATCAATTCCTTTTAGCATTTTATATACCTCAGTCAGATCCTCTCTCACTCTTCTGAATTCCAGTGAGTACCAGCCCAAGTTCTTCATATGGCAGCCTTTTCATCCTTGGATTCGACCTGGTAACTGGCTCTTAATTCCAGATTAGTCAAAAGGAGAGGTTGGACAAACGGATTGTTTTTGCTAGGGTATCAGAGGCTGAGGGGGTGACCAGGTAGAATTTAATAAAATTATGAAGGGCATGGATAGAGTGGATAGTCAGAGTCTTTTCTCCAGGGTGGCAATGTCAGATAATAGGGGGCATAAGTTTAATGTGAGAGGGGAAGTTTGAAAGGAGATGCGACAGGCAGGTTTTAGCTTTAAAACACAGGCATTTAGAAGACATACAAACAGACAGGGAATAGAGAAATATGTTCAAAGTTTGTGAGAAGATTTGTAGCTCGGGTGCTCGTTGCTGTGGTTCTGTTCGCCGAGCTGGAAGTTTTTGTTACAAACGTTTCGTCCCCTGTCTAGGTGACATCCTCAGTGCTTGGGAGCCTCCTGTGAAGCGCTTCTGTGGTGTTTCCTCCGGCATTTATAGTGGCCTGTCCCTGCCGCTTCCGGTTGTCAGTTTCAGCTGTCCGCTGTAGTGGCCGTATATGGACCATGTGCAGACGTGGCTTAGTTTAGAATGGCATCATGGCTGGCACAGATGTGGTGGGCTGAAGGGTCTGTTCCTGTGCTGTACTGTTCTATCTTGTGTATATGCGGTTTATTGAATTCAAATTCTTCCATTTGCCAAAGCAGGATTCGAACCCACCCCCCAGAACATCTCCTGGCTCTCTGGATTGACAGTCCAGTGATAAAACTACTAGGCCATCACCTGACTCCTTTCTTAGAACCAGATCCAGCACAGCTCCCTCCCTGGTAGGACTGGAAATATACTGTTCCAGTATACATGGACACATTGCAGAATTTCTCTCCTTCCTTGGCCCACACACTACCTTTTTCCCAATCTATCCTGAGTAATTGAATTCATTAACCATCACAACTCTACTTGTCCTGCAGATTTCTGTAATCTACCCACAAACGCTCTTCTACTTTCTTCCCCTCTATAATAAATATCCAACAAGGTCACCACTCCCTTCCTGTATCTCTCCTCCAACTATATAGATTTTAATTCAGGAACTACATCGGGTTCAGGCTAAAGGTATTATCTCTGACCAAGATTACTGCACTTCTTCCCTTTTTACCCATTCCATTTCTGCTAAAAGCCTTATAACCTGGCATGTTAAACATCCATCATGAAGGGCTTGCCGAACCTGCTGTGCTTTTCCAGCACAACACTCTCGTGTCTAATCTCCAGCATCTGCAGTCGTGACTTTCGCCATGTTAAATATCCTGTCCTGTTCTGGCTTGAGACACTTTTGTGTCAATGCTATGTCATGTCTCTCTCTCGAGCAAGTTCAGCTTCAAATTCACCAATTTTATTCATTCTATTCCATGCATTTGCATGTGCACAATTTAACCCCGCCTTTCACTTTCTTGCCAATTGGAAGGCTATGCTTTCTTTGTTCACTTATCACACCAGCCTTCCCTCACTTCCTTTTCCCTGTTCTCCATCTTCTCTCTTTTGCCCTTTGGTACTTCTAGAACTAGGCCCATTAGTCTAACCACATCCTCTGATGTACAAGTTTAAATCCATTCCCACTAAACTGGTTATTCTCTCAGCAATGACATTAGTTCCTTTTCTGCTCAGGAGAAGCCTAGCTTCTTCTTTTCCCAAAAATGATCCAAATGTTTCCAAAAATCTAAATCTCTCCTCAGGCCATGAGTTTACCTCTCTGATCTGCATTTGCCTAAATGGTGAAGCTCATCATGCAGGTAGTATTTCTCAGGATTACTGCCCTCAGGATCCTGTGTTTCACTTACTTCTCAGCTCCTGAAACTGAATTTGGCAGAAGAAACAAATGTGATATGAGAAAATCCTTTTTCACACATCGAGTCGTTACGGTTAGGAAGGCACTGCCTGGAAATGTGCTGGAGGCAGGTTTAACTGAGACTTTGAGGGTGACATACATAAATGATAAATAGAGATCAATGAATTATGTACAGGGTCAAATGAAATATCAGGGGATGGGCACCAAATCAATATGCTCAGAGCTGGCACAGACAGAATGGGCCAAATGATTCCGCCTGCGTTATAACAATTCTGAGATTCTGAAGGGCATGGGTGAGGGTTTCTGTAGTGAATGAGCAGAAGCAGCTGCTTTGTTGGGCAATGCTAACATCTGTGTCTGTTGCCCTGTCTCCTCAGTTGAGCATTTCATTCTTGGTGCAACCCTCTCACCTGTCCTTTAAAGTCCTTATACTCAATTGGCCAAACCACAAACCGAGACTCTCACCAAAACATCTTCACTGCTTCCCTCTGTTTCTGTAACTTTACAAACATCAACTTCCAGCTCATTCCTGTTCTGAGTTCACTGTACTTAGCGTGATTTCTCCTCTTGCTCGGAGCTTCCACAGCCCATGCGGTGGCAGCTAGCCCCTTCAGTCTCCCATCTCACTTGGATCTAATCTTTTTCCATTGTTGATCATAGATGGTGCCATCTTTATTCACTTTAATATCACAAAGATGCATAGGCCAGATGAATTGGCCATGCTAAATTGCCCATAGTGATAGGTGCGTTAGTCAGGGGTAAATATAGGGTAGAGGAATGGGTCTGGGTGGGTTACTCTTCGAAGGGTTGGTGTGAACTTGTTGGGCCGAAGGGCCTGTTTCTATACTGAAGGGAATAGAGTTTCCCCTCACGACCTCTGAGCTCACTTGGTCCACAAGACCCATTTCCTCCACTCTCAACCAACTTGCAATTACCCCAAAAGAGGTCCCACTGTCTCTGTCCAACTGTAAGGTGACAGTGTGCAGTATCCTGTAACTCTCAGAATGATCCTCACACTCACCGATAAATAATCCCCTTTGAGTGCAGGAATTGCAATCCGCAGATTATCTCAGCTCCATAAAACCTGTTGAATCAGAAGCAAACCATTTTGTTACATATGCCATCCATCAAAAACTTTACAACAGATTCTACAAGATCCACTCACCATTTACACAGTGAAGCTTAGCTCTGTCTTTGTTCTTTGGGTACTCATACCGTTGAGTAAAAGCTTTTGAAGTATTGCAATCCCAATTAGTAATCATACCAGACAAAGACTGATCTTAGGGAAGCCTAGAATGGTGATCCTAAGTTTTACGGTTTGTGATTTGATTACCATGGAGATCAGTAACTGAACATATTCACAAAAGGTTGCCAACATACTTTCAACAAAAGAACGCAAGTTTATTACATAAAAGAGGGGAAAAAAACCTCAGAATTTTAAAAGATCTTACCATAAACGGCAAAAGTCTCAACTTTTTCCCAGCAATATTCTTAACAGACATTGAACCACAGTGAAGTATTAGTCCTATCTTTATTTCTTAATTTCTTATTTGGTGTGTCTTCCATAAGACACAGGTTAACTCTGACTTTTTTCACTTAACTCAAAAGGAAACATTAGTTATCTTGAAGCTACCAGATATTTCACCTTCTTGGCCTCTCCATCTATGTCTTCTACTGGGTCATAAACACTCACCATGTAAATTGTCTAGTCCTTTTCTGTTTTGATTCTTTAAAAATAAAATTGCCATCTTCAAAGAGTGAAACACCAAAATCTCATTTTCTTCGAGAGCCCAAGTTCCCAAACAACACATAATACAAACTTTCAGAGAGGTCAAACAGAGCTGACTTCAAATAAAAACTGACAAATAAAGATTGACTGGAGTGCAAACTCAGGAAGACGACTGGCCAATAGGTACTGGATACTCTAGCCATGCCTCACCCTGGTGCATTCAATTCTCAAGATGGAGGACAGTAACTCAAGTTACTTTGATAGCACCTCCATCTCTTACAAGCACCTCATTCTTCTTGGGAAACCAGAGATGGGCAGTGAAGGCGAGTTTTCCATAACATACATTCTAGGGAATTTCTGTTGAGAGTCTGGCACTTTGACATTTCACATCCAAGAACACAGCACAGTATTTGAAATCATCGTATCAGAACGGTAACATCAATCTGGGAGTCTTCACTAATCTCACGGCAATGGGACATTTTAAAAACCTCAGCTGCAACAGCTGCAGACATCTAGCTCCAGACAAACTGATTAAAGGAAGCTGAACTGTAGAGGGGAATTCTTTCCTACAGCAGCTTTCACCTTTCCAAGAGAGCCTGATGCATTTTACAATAACTACTGTCATGTAGGAAACATGGCAGACAATTCACACGCAGTAAGCTCCCATGTGTTACTGATCAGAATTCTGTGTTGTGTTTAATTGAGGGGGTCAATATTGGGCAGAACAGGAGGGTAAACTGCTCCTCTCAAAACTGCTTCAGGATGGGCGTGGTTTTAAAACTCAGAGTGAACAAGTTAGAGACGAGGAGAGGAGTGGGGTGGGATAGTTTAGCTCAATACTCGAAAACCGCGACTACCACCGAGGTTAGATGGAGGATTGACTTACATCGCTCGGTACAGATCGAAACGTCCTTTTTCCTGAATGTGGAACATCAGGTCACCACCATTCAAATATTCCATGACAAAGAATAGATGCTCCTGTCCATGAAAGTAAACCATCAATTTTCAGATTTTGAATTCACAGAGTGCAATTCAATTTTCTCACAATCTACAATCCATCATCAACCCAATCATCAGAATAAATCTGTTCAACAGTCCCATGAATCCCAACTCAGTCTCCAAACCTACCAGAACCACCCACTAACACCAGCATCAATTCCCGAGCCAGAAGCCATTTAGCCCATCAGGGATAGCCTGAATTTCCACCTGCTACCCTACTGTTGCAAATTTGGGTAATTGTACATTGGGAGGCAGGAAGTTTGAATTTGGGGTTTATAAAATGCTAGGGGAATAAAGCATTGCGTGGTCCCGCTAAAAGATGGCACTTTTTCTGTGCCTAGAAATTAGAACGGATGCCTGAGAGCCGCAGCTTGAGTTTGCAAGTACACAGAGCACCCGAACAGAAATATTTGTATCGAATAGATGTATAGTTAGCAGGCCAAGCAGCAGTTTTTACCAAGACAACAGGCTTTTGAATTTAGCCAATCAATTTGAATCAAGCACTTTAGATACCCAAAAACCTATTAAAATTAAATCTGATGGTTTTGACAGCATCGGGCCAACCCTATTGTGAGAAATATTGATATATCATCAATGATATAAAAAGGGGGCAATTGGACAAATACCCCAGAGTTAGCTGCTATCTCACAGAACTAATGGCCCTCAGCTCTCAAGAGTTGCTGGCTTGCACAGTCATCTATATATTCAAGAAAGCATCATTTAAATAACAACAATACCAATGATGGAGAAGGTACAACACATTCTGGAAGTGCTGGCTGTAATTTTGACAGACTAAATTCTGGGTTTTTTTTTGTATATAAGTGGGAGTTTTATTTATAGGAACAGCTTACCACTAGAATCTAGTTTTACTTGGGAATAGTTATTAGCTAGAAGGGATTTATTCAGTTTTTAATAGTTTAGGTAATTTGTTCACTGTTAGATAAACAAATTGTTACTTATTGATTTTGGAATGTCAGGGATTTTTTTTAGATAACCACTAGAAGACGGGATTTATCCCAGGTTACTGAGGGAGCCGAGAAAGGAAATAGCTGGGGCCCTGACAGTTATCTTTGTAGCGTTCTTAAACACAGGTGAAGTACCAGAGGACTGAAGAGTTGCTAATGTTGCCCCCCTCCATGTTCAAAACAGGTAGTTGGGACATTCCAGACCAGTGAGTCCGACATCTGTGGTGGGAAAGTTGCTGGAGAATGTACTGAGGGATAGGATCTATTTATATTTAGAAAAGAATGGGCTTATCAGAGAGAGGCAACATAGGTTTTGTGCGGGGGAGATCGTGCCTTACAAACTTAAGAGTTCTTGGAGGAAGTGACCAAGTTGATAAATGAAGGAAGGGCTGTAGATGTCACATCCATGGACTTTAGTAAGGCATTTGATAAGGTGCCCCATGGTAAACTAATGGAGAAGGTGATTACAAGATGATTAGGGGTTTAGATAGGATTGACCGTGAGAACCTTTTTCCACGTATGGAGTCAGCTAGTACGAGGGGGCATAGCTTTAAATTAAGGGGTGGTAGGTATAGGACAGATGTTAGGGGTAGATTCTTTACTCAGCGAGTCGTGAGTTCATGGAATGCCCTGCCAGTAGCAGTGGTGGACTCTCCCTCTTTATGGGCATTTAAACGGGCATTGGATAGGCATATGGAGGATACTGGGCTAGTGTAGGTTAGGTGGGCTTGGATCGGCGCAACATCGAGGGCCAAAGGGCCTGTACTGCGCTGTATTTTTCTATGTTCTAAGGTGAAGTCACATGGTGTGCAGGGGGTTCTAGCTAAGTGGATAAAGAACTGGTTGAGCAACAAGAGACAGAGAGTAGTAGTTGAAGGGAGTTTCTCGAAATTGAGAAAGGTGACCAATGCTATTCCACAGGGGTCAGTGCTGGGGCCACTGTTGTTTGTGATATACAAAAATGATCTGGAAGAGGGCACTATTGGTATGATCAGCAAGTTTGCAGAGGACACAGATTGGTGGAGTAGCAGAAAGCATAGGGGTCTGTCAAAAGGATACAGGAGAATATAGACAGACTGCAGAGTTGGGCAGAGAAGTGGCAGATGGAGTTCAATCCATGCAAGTGTGAGGAGATGCATTTTGGAAAGTCTAATTCGAGAGCGTACTACACTATAAATAGAAGAGCCTTGGGAAAAATTGATGAGCAGAGAGATCTGGGAGTGCAGGTCCATTTTACCATGAAGGTGGCTGCACAGGTGGATAGAGTGGCCAAGACGACATATGATATGCTTTCCTTCATCAAATGGGGTATTGAGTATAAGAGCTGACAAGTCATGTTAAAAGTGTACAGGACTTTGGTTTGGCCGCATTTAGAATACTGTGTACAGTTCTAGTCGCCACATTACCAAAAGGATGTGGATGCTTTGGTTTGCCAGCTGTGTGCCATAAGGATTGGCGCTGGGTCCATTATTGTTTGTCATTTATATAAACAATTTGGATGAGAATATAGGAAGCCTGGTTAATAAGTTTGCAAATGACACCTAAATTGGTGGTATAGTGGACAGTGAAAGTTATCGAAGATTACAAACCAATCTTGACCGATTAGGTCAAGGGGACTGAGGAATTGCAGAGGGAGTTCAATTCAGATAAATGAGAGAGATTGCATTTTAGTAAGGGAAACCAGGGCAGGACTTGCATATATAGTAGTAGGGCCCTGGAGATTGTTATCGAAAAGACAGACCAGTACATCGTTCCTTGAAAGTGGCTTTACAAGTAGATAGGGTGGTGAAGGCAGCATTTGGCACACTTGGCTTCACTGCTGAGATCTTTCAGTACAGAGTTGGGACATCATGTTACAGCTGCACAAGATATTGGTGAGGCCACATTTGGGGTACTACGTACAATTTTGGTCGTCCTGCTATAGAAAGGATGTTATGAAAGTGGAAAGGGTGCAAAAAGGCTGAAGGGTGACACTATAGAAGTTTATAAAATCATGAGGGGCATAGGTAAGATGACTAGCAAAGGTCTTTTCTCCAGAGTAGGGAGTTCAAACCAGAGGGCATAGGTTTAAATGTGAGGGGGGGAAAAGATTTAAAAGTGACCTGAGGGGCATTTATATTTGCCAGGAATTGGTGTTGGAGAGACTCTTAGGTCTGAAGGTTGATAAGTCCCCGGGGCCTGATGGTCTACATCCCAGGGTACTGAAAGAGGTGGCTCGAGAAATCGTGGATGCATTGGTGATTATTTTCCAGAGTTCGATAGATTCAGGATCAGTTCCTGCGGATTGGAGGAGGGTGGCTAATGTTGTATCACTTTTTAAGAAAGGTGGGAGAGAGAAAGCAGGAAATTATAGACCAGTTAGTCTGACTTCAGTGGTGGGAAAGATGCTGGAGTCTATTATAAAGGATGAAATTACGACACATCTGGATAGTAGTAACAGGATAGGTCAGAGTCAGCATGGATTTATGAAGGGGAAATCATGCTTGACTAATCTTCTGGAATTTTTTGAGGATGTAACTCTGAAGATGGACGAGGGAGATCCAGTAGATGTAGTGTACCTGGACTTTCAGAAAGCTTTTGATAAAGTCCCACAAAAGAGGTTAGTGAGCAAAATTAGGGCGCATGGTATTGGGGGCAAAGTACTAACTTGGATTGAAAGTTGGTTGGCTGACAGGAAACAAAGTAGTGATAAACAGCTCCATTTCAGAATGGCAGGCAGTGACCAGTGGGGTACCGCAGGGATCAGTGCTGGGACCGCAGCATTTTACAATATATGTTAATGATATAGAAGATGGTATTAGTAATAACATTAGCAAATTTGCTGATGATACAAAGCTGGGTGGCAGGGTGAAATGTGATGAGGATGTTAGGAGATTACAGGGTGACCTGGACAAGTTAGGTGAGTGGTCAGATGCATGACAAATGCAGTTTAATGTGGATAAATGTATGGTTATCCACTTTGGTGGCAAGAACAGGAAGGCAGACCACTACCTCAATGGAATCAATTTAGGTAAAGGGGCAGTACAGAGATCTGGGTGTTCTTGTACACCAGTCAATGAAGGTAAGCATGCAGGTACAGCAGGTAGTGAAGAAGGCTAATAGCATGCTGGCCTTCATAACAAGAGGGATTGAGTATAGAAGCAAAGATGTTTTTCTGCAGCTGTACAGGGCCCTGGTGAGACCACACCTGGAGTACTGTGCGCAGTTCTGGTCTCCAAATTGGAGGAAAGACATTCTGGCTATTGAAGGAGTGCAGCGTGGTTCACGAGGTCAATTCCTGGAATGGCGGGATTACCTTACACTGAAAGACTAGAGTGACTGGGCTTGTATACCCTTGAGTTTAGAAGACTGAGAGGGGATCTGATTGAGACATATAAGATTATTAAAGGATTGGACACTCTGAAGGCAGGAAACATGTTTCCGCTGATGGGTGAGTACTGAACCAGAGGACACAGCTTAAAAATACGGGGTAGACCATTTAGGACAGAGATGAGGAGAAACTTCTTCACCCAGAGAATGGTGGCTGTGTGGAATGCTCTGCCCCAGAGGACAGTGGAGGCCCAGTCTCTGGATTCATTTAAGAAAGAGTTGGATAGAGCTCTCAAGGATTGTGGAATCAAGGGCTTTTGGGGATAAGGCAGAAACAGAATACTGATTAACGATGATCAGCCATGATCATATTGAATGGTGGTGCAGGCTCAAAGGGCAGAATGGCCTACTCCTGCACCTATTGTCTATTGTGTAACATTTTCACACAGAGGATGATGTGTACGTGCAATGAGACAACATAGGTCAAGCAAGTGGTCAAGACAAACATAATTGCAACCTTTGAAAGGCATTTAGGCAGGTACATGGATAGGAAAGGTTTAGAGTGATATGAGGAGAAAGTGAGGTCTGCAGATGCTGGAGATCAAAGTTGAAACTTTATTGCTGGAACAGCACAGCAGGTCAGGCAGCATCCAGGGTACAGGAGATTCGACGTTTCGGGCACAGGCCCTTCTTCAGGAATGAGCAGAGAGTGTTCAGCAGGAGAAGATAAAAGGTAGGGAGGAGGGACTTGGAGGAGGGGCGTTGGAAATGTGATAGGTGGAAAGAGGTCAAGGTGAGGGTGATAGGTCGGAGTAGGATGGAGGCGGAGAGGTCAAGACGACGACTGCAGGTCAGGAAGGCGGTGCCGGGCTGGAGGGATTCGGCTGAGACAAGGTGGGGGGAGGGGGGATGAAGAAACTGGTGAAGTCCAAGTTCATCCCCTGTGGTTGGAGGGTTCCCAGTCGGAAGATAAGACGCTCCTCCTCCGACCGTCGCGTTGTTGTGGTTTGGCGGTGGATGAGTCCAATGACCTGCATATCCTCGGTGGAGTGGGAGGGGGAGTTGAAATGCTGTGCTACAGGATGGTTGGGTTGGTTCGTCCGGGTGGCCCAGAGGTGCTCTCTGAATCGCTCCGCAAGTAGGCGGCCTGTCTCCCCAATATAGAGGAGGCCACACCGGCTGCAGCGGATGCAGTAGATGATGTGGGTGGAGGTGCAGGTGAATCTGTGGCGGATATGGAAGTTTCCTTTGGGGCCTTGGAGAGAAGTGAGGGGGGAGATGTGGGCGCAAGTGTTGCACCTCCTGCGGTTGCAAGGGAAGGTGCCGGGAGTGGAGGTTGGGTCGGTGGGGGGTGTGGATCTGACGAGGGAGTCACGGAGGGAGTGGTCTTTACGGAAAGCTGATAGGGGAGGGGAGGGAAATATATCCTTGGTGGTGGGGTCTGTTTGGAGGTGGCGGAAGTGACGGCGGATGATGCGCTGTACATGGAGATTGGTGGGGTGGTAGGTGAGGACCAGTGGGGTTCTGTCCTGGTGGCGGTTGGAGGGGCGGGGCTCAAGGGCGGAGGAGCGGGAAGTGGAGGAGATGCGGTGGAGGGCACCGTCGACCACGTCGGGGGGGAAATTGCGGTCCTTGAAGAAGGAGGCCATCTGTGTTGTACGTATTTTGAACTGGTCCTCCTGGGAGCAGATGCGGCAGAGACGAAGGAATTGGGAGAATGGGATGGCGTTTTTACAGGGGGCAGGATGGGAGGAGGTGTAGTCCAGGTAGCTGTGGGAGTCGGTTGGTTTGTAGTAGATGTCCGTGTTGATTCGGTCGCCTGAGATAGAAACAGAAAGGTCTAGGAAGGGGAGGGAGGAGTCCGAGACTGTCCAGGTGAATTTGAGGTCGGGGTGGAAGGTGTTAGTGTAGTGGATGAACTGTTCAACCTCCTCGTGGGAGCACGAGGTAGCGCCGATACAGTCATCAATGTAGCGAAGGAAAAGATGGGGGGTGGGGCCAGTGTAGTTGCGGAAGATGGATTGTTCCACATACCCTACGAAGAGGCAGGCATAGCTGGGGCCCATGCGGGTGCCCATGGCTACTCCTTTTGTTTGGAGAAAGTGAGAGGATTGGAAAGAAAAGTTGTTCAGGGTGAGGACCAGTTCGGTCAGTCGAAGGAGGGTGTCGGTGGAAGGGTACTGGGTGGTACGGCGGGAAAGGAAGAAGCGGAGTGCTTTGAGTCCTTCGTGATGGGGGATGGAGATGTACAGGGACTGGATGTCCATGGTGAAGATGAGGCGTTGGGGACCGGGGAAGCGGAAATCCTGGAGGAGGTGGAGGGCGTGGGTGGTGTCACGAACGTAGGTGGGGAGTTCTTGGACTAATGGGGACAGGACCGTGTCGAGGTATGCCGAGATGAGTTCGGTTGGGCAGGAGCAGGCTGAGACGATGGGTCATCCGGGGCAGTCAAGTTTGTGGATTTTGGGCAGGAGGTAGAAGCGGGAGGTGCGGGGTTGTGGGACTATGAGGTTGGAGGCGGTGGATGGGAGGTCCCCTGAGGTGATGAGGTTATGGATGGTCTGGGAGATGATGGTTTGGTGGTGGGGGGTGGGGTCATGGTCAAGGGGACGGTAGGAGGAGGTATCTGTGAGCTGGCGTTTGGCCTCAGCGGTGTAAAGGTCAGTGCGCCAAACTACTACTGCGCCTCCCTTGTCAGCTGGTTTGATGGTGAGGTTGGGGTTGGAACGGAGGGAGTGGAGGGCTGCGCGTTCCGAGGGTGAGAGGTTGGAGTAGGTGAGAGGGGTGTGGGAGTTCAGGTAGCGGTTAATATCGCAGCGGCAGTTTGCTATGAAGAGGTCGAGGGCAGGTAGGAGGCCAGCACGGGGTGTCCAGGTGGATGGGGTGTGTTGGAGGTGGGAGAAGGGGTCGTCAGAGGGTGGGCAAGAGTCTTGATTGAAGAAGGCGGCGCGGAGGCGAAGGCGGCGGAAGAATTGTTCGATGTCACTCCGTGTATTGAATTCATTGACCCGAGAACGTGTGGGAACGAAGGTGAGACCTCTGCTGAGGACTGATCTTTCATCCTCAGAGAGGGGCAAGTCTGGAGGGATGGTGAACACACGGCAGGGCGGGGAGCTAGGACCTGGTGTGGGACTGGAGCTGGATGTGGGGGCGGGGTTAGGCCTGGGGGCGGGGACAGAGGTCGGCGTGGGGGCGGAGTTGGACATGGTGATGGAGACCGGCCGGGGGGTGGAGTTAGGCGTGGTGACGGAACGCGGCGTGGGGGCGGGGTTAGGCGCGGTGACGGAACTCGGCCGGGGGGTGGAGTTAGGCGTGGTGACGGAACGCGGCCGGGGGGGCGGAGACACATGCGGCGATGTGGTCCAAATGTAGGTTGCTGACGTCACTGGGGGCGGATGTAGCTGCGGCGACCACGGAGACAGAGTTCTTCCCCGTAGCCGCGGAGGTCGCCAATCTGTTGGTGATTGTCTTCATGACGATCGCAGAGCAGGTTGTCTGTGCGGCGATCCCGGAGGCGGTTGTTTGGGCCGCGATCATGAAGGTTGCGAGGTCGGTGGGGGCGGAAGTGACGTCATCGTCGGCGGCGTCTGCGGCTATTGCCGCGGGCGCTGTAGCGGCCGCGTGTGTAATGGCGCCCGACTGGTTTCGGAGGCCGATGGAAGTTTCTGGAACGGTTGAGGAATCCGGAGTGATATGAACCAAATGCAGGCAAATAGGCCTAGTCTAGTTTAGGAAACATGGTCAGCATCGACAAGTTGAGCTGTAGGGTCTATTTCCGTGCTCTATGACTCTAGAGTTGTCCAGTTTACTGTACAATTATTGACCATCACCACAGGATGGAGCCATTCAGTTCCACAAACTTATTTCCCAGATCTTTTCTCTTTAAATATTCTTGTGATACAGTGACAACAATCTATCGATTCCCTCTCTGCAGTGAGCCTGATAGCAAGGTTTTGGTAATGGATTTCTCTCAGGTTGTGATTATTTGTTACCTTGGTCTGAAAGGTTGAGTACAGGTGGGTGAGGAATGGGTTGTCCCAGGCCAGAGCCAGAACCCGTTTCTCCACCATCGTGCATTCCACATCGTCATCCATTAGGACTACGTCCTTCTTCAGTGCTTTCACAGCAAAGAACTCACCCTTTCCCTTCAACTCTGCGAGTAACACCTGTCAACAAAACAAGCACCTGGTAAAGATATACTAATCTACAGTGAACACAGGAATTACCAAACATACCTTGCACATAATCTATCAAACCATTCACTTTGCACTTTGGTACAAGTTGATATTTCAATTTTGATCAACATTTTCTTGAGCTTTTATCTTTGATGTTTTGAAATATCCAAATTTTTTTAAATTTCCAATTCAGAGCAATCAAATGTTCACAGCAAACCCAGGTCCACTTCCATCCAGAAGGACAAGGGCAGCAGATACATGGGAACACCACCCACTGCAAGGTCCCCTCCAAGCCACTCATCATCCTGACTTGGAAATATATTGCCGTACCTTCACTGTCGCTGGGTCAAAATCCTGGAATTCCCTCCCTAACAGCATTGTGGGTCCAACCATAGCACATGAACTGCAACAGTTCAAGAAGACAGCTCATTACCACCTTCTTAAGGGGCAGTGAGAGACAGGCAATAAATGGGTGTCACTGGCTTGGCCCAGCATATCCCACAAACAAAAAAAATGCTTAAGAACTTTGAGAATTGGGCAATTTGATGGAATCCGTCAGGAGCAGCAGCCTCCTTGCGAGAGGACAGGTGATGATGGACTCCTAACTACATGCTGTGGCACTGAGGCCAACAAACTGGACAGTTGAGGTTCAACATAAAGTTGTGCTCAGTTAACCTTGTCTCTACTCCTGAGGCACAGCTGGACATCGGGGAGTTCCAGAGAGACTTCAGTGTCACCACTGGTTTTCCCCAGAGACATAACGGAGATGTTGGAAATTAAACTGAACCCCATTCCAAAGACTGCAAGCAGAGAATAAGGAGAAAGATCCACCCTCATGTGAGAGGTACCAATCTTCTCCCAAAGACAGGTATAAACCAGGATTCAAGCTGCTGGCATCAGACTCACTTTCCCGAAGCTTCCTTTTCCCAGCACTTTGTGGAGAGTGAAGTTCTCAATGGTCAGTTTCCTCATGGAATTGGGACGAAGACTGGGTCCTCGCTGCGGTGGTTTCGGAGAACTGTCTTCCCACAACTTCCCATATTGGTGACTGTCTGTTGATGGGAAAAGGGTCAGGCTGTAAGTGCTGGGTTAAGGCAAGTTCAACAAACTGGGCGTTTCATAGCTCGCATGATGCACATTAGCAATCAAGTAAGATCAATAAATGGATGCATGTGGGTGTCTTAGGCCTCCTGAATCACAGATTGGGAATTACAGGATTATGATAGCCCAGGGAGCCACATCACATCTGCACTGATTCCCCACATGAGCGTCAGTGACTTCCTCGGACTTCTCCATATATCCTGCTACTACTCATGAATGCACAGTTAAACAGGCCAAATTACTGTCAAGGGCAGTGCCATCGGGCAGAATGTGATTTCGGATAGAAATGCCAACCCCCAATCTCCACTTCCCTTCCCCCAACACTCCCCTTTGTATGGAGTGACTTTGAACACATTACTAAGCCGAGCAGGTACAGCTCAGGCAGCAAGTCTACACCCATTATTTCTGCAGTTAGCAAGATGGACTTCATCAATTCAGACTCTCAATCCACTGTAAAGGCCTCCGTTCAATCAATTAAGGACAGACCCCAAAATTATGAGGGGTGGATTGTGTGAATCTCTTTCCCCATAGCCGACATATCTAAGACCAGAGGGCGTAAATTTATATCGGAGGAAGTGGTTTTAAGGAAACCTGAGAAAGAATATTTCATCCACATGGGGGTAGAAATATGAAACATGTTGCCTGATAGGGTGGTGCAGGCAGGTACTCTTGAAACATTTAAAATGCTGGGCATAGTAGACTATGGACCAAGTGCAGGTAAATGGCATTAATGTAGTTTGGTGTTTATTGGTCAGCATACACACAGTGGGCCTAAAGGGCCTGTTTGTATGCTGTATGACCAGATGCTGATCATGCCAGGGACACACATATCACATTAAGTAATAATTCTTAAAAACTCATCACATCACACCTTGCTTCCAACAGGTAGACAAACTGTAACACTCATTGGACAACTTACTTCTATGGTTTTTATGCAAATCACTCCATCTCACAATCCTCTCCAACTGCCATCTCTCCAATATCCAGTTTCTGTTACACTCTCAGGACTGGTAAGCGCAGAAAGTGGCCGTTCAGCCCACCATGCCTGTACTGACAGGTTCCACCTTGGTAAGTGTAGCTAATCACATCCAAACGGTTTTTGATTGGGCCATTGTCCAACTTTCTCCAAAGGCCTGGCTCTGCCTGATGTAGCTACAACACTGGCATCTACCTGACAACATGAATAAATGTCCAGCTACATCCCTGTATAAAAAGCAGGACAAGTTGTTGAAAAAATGGTGGTATAGTGCGGATACCATGGATTCAGGCTGGAGCTCTGGGAACATGAAGACACATCCCAGCACAGAAACTGATGAAACTGGAAGCCAATATAATAGTATCAATGTAATAAAACAAGGTATCCTGCTATTAAAACTTCAGGGGAGGAAACTAACATCCTTACGTGCTCTGACCTACATTTAACTCCTAACCTCAGGATATAGCTCACTCTTAACAGCTCTCTGAAAGGCCAAGTCAGTTTCAAGAGCAATTAGGGACCTTCATAGTGACACCTGCATCCCATGAATCAGTTTTTAAAAAAAAAAATCAGGCTAATTACTACTCCTCATCCTACCTTGGATGACCACCATCTTGAGCAGAAAGACTGACAATGGTGTAACAAGTAGCATTTACATAGCAACAAGCTGCTCACTCTCACTCAGTTGAAGTTCCACCAGAATACTCCACTCCTGACCTCATTACAGCCTTCAGCCATGCATGGACAAATGAGCTGAGCCGGTGTGTGATATCAGGAGCTCTAGCAAAAACTGCAGCCAACGGGAATCAGGGGGCAATGTCCATCATTGACAAAACACAAGTCAGATGTGTGATGGAATACTCCCCAACTGCCTGGATAGGCACAGTGCCAACAACATTCAAGAAGCTTGACACCATCAAAATCAAAGCAGCCTGCTTGATTGGCACCACATCCACTCCCTCCTTTACCTAAGCTCAGTAGCAGCAGTATGTACTATCTACAAGATGGGCCGCAGAAATTCACCAGAGATTCTTAGACAGCATCTTCCAAACCTATGACCACTTCTGTCCGGAAGGACATGGGCAGAAGATGCATGGGAACACCACTTTAGATTAGATTAGATTACTTACAGTGTGGAAACAGGCCCTTCGGCCCAACAAGTCCACACCCGCCGAAGTGCAACCCACTCAGACCCATTCCCCTACATTTACCCCTGCCGCTAACACTACAGGCAATTTACATAGAACATAGAAGAATACAGCGCAGTACAGGCCCTTCGGCCCTCGATGTTGCGCCGATCCAAGCCCACCTAACCTACACTAGCCCACTATCCTCCATATGCCTATCCAATGCCATTTTAACTGCCCATAATGAAGGAGAGTCCACCACTGCTACTGGCAGGGCATTCCATGAACTCACGACTCGCTGAGTAAAGAACCTACCCCTAACATCTGTCCTATACCTACCACCCCTTAATTTAAAGCTATGCCCCCTTATAATAGCTGACTCCATTCGTGGAAAAAGATTCGCACTGTCGACCCTATCTAAACCCCTAATCATCTTGTACACCTCTATCAAGTCACCCCTAAACCTTCTTTTCTCCAATGAAAACAACCCCAAGTGCCTCAGCCTTTCCTCATTCGATCTTTCTACCATACCAGGCAATATCCTGGCAAACCTCCTCTGCACCCGTTCCAGTGCCTCCACATCCTTCCTATAGTATGGCGACCAAAACTGCACACAATACTCCAGATGCGGCCACACCAGAGTCTTATACAACTGCAACATGACCTCAGTACTCCGGAACTCAATTCCTCTACCAATAAAAGCCAGTACGCCATATGCCTTCTTCACCGCACTATTTACCTGGGTGGCAACTTTCAAAGATTTGTGTACATGGACACCAAGATCCCTCTGCTCATCCACACTACCAAGTATCCGACCGTTAGCCCAGTACCCCATCTTTTTGTTACTCTTACCAAAGTGAATCACCTCACACTTAGCTACATTGACCTCCATTTGCCACCTTTCTGCCCAGTTCTGCAGCTTATCTATATCCCGCTGTAACCTGCCACATCCTTCCTCACTGTCTACAACTCCTCCGACTTTCGTATCATCCGCAAACTTGCTCACCCAACCTTCTAACCCCTCCTCCAGGTCATTTATAAAAATGACAAACAGCAATGATCCCAAAACAGATCCTTGCGGAACACCGCTAGTGACGGCACTCCAAGATGAACCTTTGCCATCAACTACTACCCTGTCTTCTTCCAGCCAGCCAACTTCTAATCCAAACCTCCAACTCACCCTCAATGCCATACCTCCGTATTTTTTGAAGTAGCCTACCATGGGGAACCTTATCAAACGCCTTACTAAAATCCATATACACCACATCTACCGCTTTCCCCTCGTCCACCTCCTTAGTCACCTTCTCAAAGAATTCAATAAGGTTTGTGAGGCACGACCTGCCCTTCACAAAACCATGCTGACTATCCTTGATCACATTATTCCTATCCAGATGTTCATAAATCCTATCCCTTACAATTCTCTCTAAGACTTTGCCCACAACAGAAGTGAGACTCACCGGCCTATAGTTACTAGGGTTATTCCTACTCCCCTTCTTGAACAAGGGAACCACATTTGCTAGCCTCCAATCTTCTGGCACTACTCCTGTAGACAACGAGGACATAAAGATCAAGGCCAATGGCTCTGCAATCCCCTCCCTTGCTTCCCAGAGAATCCTAGGATAAATGCCATCAGGCCCAGGGGACTTATCTATTTTCACCCTTTCCAGAATTTCCAACACCTCTTCTCTACATACCTCAAAGCCATCCATTCTACTTAATTGTGACTCAGTATTCACATTGACAACAATGTCCTGTTCCTGAGTGAATACTGACGAAAATTATTCATTCAGTGTCTCCCCAATCTCTTCAGCCTCCACACGCAACTTCCCACTACTATCCTTGACTGGACCTATTCCTACCCTAGTCATTCTTTTATTCCTGACATACCTATAGAAAGCCTTAGGGTTTTCCCTAATCCTACCAACTAAGGACCTTTCATGTCCCCTCCTTGCTGCTCTTAGCTCTCTTCATGTCCTTCCTGGCTACCTTATAACTCTCAATCGCCCCAATTGAACCTTCACGCCTCATCTTGACATAGGCCGCCCTCTTCCATTTAACAAGGGATTCCAATTCCTTATTAAACCACGGCTCCCTCACACGACCCTTTCCTCCCTGCCTGACGGGTACATACTTATCAAGGACACTCAATAGTTGCTCCTTGAACAAGCTCCACATATCAATTATGCCCTTGCCTTGAAGCTTACTTTTCCAAGCCACACATCCTAAGTCATGCCTCACCGCATCATAATTTCCCTGCCCCCAGCTATAACTCTTGCCCTGCAGTGCACACTTATCCCTCTCCATCACTAGAGTAAAAGTCACCGAATTGTGGTCACTGTCCCCAAAGTGCTCACCTACCTCTAATTCTAACACCTGGCCTGGTTCGTTACCCAGAACCAAATCCAGTATGGCCTCACCTCTTGTTGGCCTATCTACATATTGTGTCAGGAAACCATCCTGCACACATTGGACAAACACCGACCCATCTAACGAACTAGAGCTATAGCTTTCCCAATCAATATCAGGAAAGTTAAAGTCCCCCATAACAACCACCCTATTACTTTCACTCTTCTCTTGAATCATCCTCGCAATCCTTTCTTCTACATTTCTAGGACTATTAGGAGGCCTGTAAAAAATTCCTAACAGGGCGAGCTCACCTTTCCTATTCCTAACCTCAGCCCAAATTACCTCAGATGGCGAGTCTTCATCCATCGTCCTTTCCACAGCTGTAATACTATCTTTGACAAGCAATGCCACACCTCCCCCTCTTTTACCCCCACCTCTGACCCTACTAAAACATTTAAACCCTGGGACCTGCAACAGCCAACATTTAACATGGCCAATTCACCTAACCTGCACATTTTTGGACTGTGGGAGGAAACCGACGCAGACACGGGGAGAATGTGCAAACTCCCACAGTCAGTCGCCTGAGGCGGGAATTGAGCCCAGGTTTCTGACGCTGTGAGGCAGTAGTGCTAACTACTGTGCCACCGTGCTGCCCACTTTCTGCAAATTCCCCTCAAAGCCACTCACCATCTCTTTTTTTGGAAGAATATTGCTGATCTTTCAGTGTCCCTAGGTGAAAATTTTGGAATTCCTTCCCTATTAGCATTGTGGGAGTCCCTACACCTTTGAGATTAGTAAATGCCAGTCTAACCAGTGATGCCAAGATCCCGCAAATGAATGAATAAGCAAAATCTCTTGACCACACCATCCTCCTCTAAACCCCTTGCTGATCATTGGAGTTCCTCCTGGATCTATCATCTGCTCCTGTCCCCTCATCAACACAATACCTGCTAGATGAGTTAATTTCCAACTCGATCACCCACTACTGCCACTGAGTTGTCAAACTAATTATCTGAGTAACTTCATCCTTGCATACACTCAAACAAACACAGTCCACCCTTTTGAAAATCTTCGAAAATATTTCCCATTCTGGCTAAATCAGCAACAGGATAGAGAACTCATGGCTGCTACAATTCCCCCCAAATCCAACAGGAGTCAGTCACGAACCACACTTTTCAGCTGCACCAATGAGTATCCCAAAGTCACAGCTCCAGCTCCTGACTCACACTCTAACTTGCATTCGAAGGTAATGGTGTCCACACAGGTACCTGTGCTGTCCATGTTTGGGGTTCCAACTCCACCAGTGTTGTTGAAAGGCTGATAAATTCCAATATTTGAATTGTCGGGCAGACCACTATCAGATCTCCGAGTAGATGATTTCTGAGAGAAGAATGAAAACTATTTTAGAATTTTGAATAGTATTACACTCAACCAAACGTGAGACACTACTGGAAAAGCTAATATTGTCCTCCAGTGAAAGCGAAAAGGAATGTTGAACAGGGAGTTTTAATCAATTAAATAAAAAGAAAGTGTTTTCAGTAGCAGGGAATTAGGAAACCCAGAGGGATATGGATTTAGAAATCTGGTAGGAGACTAGAGATGGTTATAAAGGACAAGGAACGGACTGGGGCCATTCAGCCCCTTATGCCTGCTCTGCCGTTTAATAAGATCGGGGGGGATCAGAGTGTAAATCAAATCCACAAACCTGCCCCTCCCTTGCTTAACAAGAATCTATTCAACTGTTTTAAAAATATTCTAAGTCTCTGCTTCCAACACTATTCAGGAAGAGAGTTCCAAAGACACTCAACCCTCAGACAAAAAGAAATTACCTCATTCACAGTTCAAATGAATGAACCCTGATTTTTAAACAGTGATGATGAAAAGAAGAGAATTTTGTCTAGAAGAAGGAGAGAGTATGGAAAATGTGGAGGCCCTGACTTTAACTTTCCAAATTCTTGAGATACAACAATTCTGCCAGAGAACTGGCATCCTTAATTAAATACAATAAGGTTAAACACAGCTACCAGAGGACAGTTTAAACTCAATGGTTAACCACAGAAGGTTTCTAGAAAAAGGAATTTGGGACAAACATTTATGAGGGCAGGTGCAAATTAAGAAAAACCAACATGGATTTCTTAGAGACAAATTGTAAGAAGTAAATTTCCCAGAATTATTTTTGAGGAGAATTTTTTAAAAACAGAAAACATTTTATGATTTATGTTTATGATGGTATTGCAGTTCAGGACAATATATTTAATTCCAAAAGACATTGGATAAGTGCTGCACAACAGGCTTATGAGCAAAGTTATGAAAGTTGCTGAGTAAGAGGAAATAAAGGCATGATCAGTGATCAGGTGGGAAGAGGTTTGTAGGGCAGTTCCTTCAGGACCCTTACCTTTTCTTAATATATATGACCTTGTCCTTGGTGTATAGGCTCAACATATAACAACTGTACAACATTTGAAATCACTGGACCACAATGAGAATGGTGTAGAATTTCCTAAGTGTACCAGGTATGGGGAATGGGCAGACACATGGCAGATTAAATTTAATAGGAGCTGAAAATGTGTTGCTGGAAAAGCACAGCAGGTCAGGCAGCATCCAAGGAACATGAGAAATCGACATTTCGGGCATAAGCCCTTCTTCAGGAATGAGGCAAGTGTGTCCAGCAGGCTAAGATAAAAGGTAGGGAGGAGGGACTTGGGGGAGGAGCGTTGGAATTGCGATAGGTGGAGGGAGGTCAAGGTGAGGGTGATAGGCCGGAGTGGGGTATGCAGAGAATTGTGAAGTTATTCACTTTGGTCAAAAGAGAGCATGAAAGAACAACACTAAATTTAGGAGACAATTTTAGAGGGGGAGCAGAAAAATGTGGGTGGAAATGTGCATTAGATTTTAAAATAGATTTGAGACCTGGTTAATAAAGTACATTTTTATTGTATTTGTTCACAGGACGTGGACACCACTGTCTCGGTTAGTATTTATTGCTAATCCTGGAGTTACAGGGAGAAGGCAGTGTGGAATAACACTAGGTCAATCACTCCTTCAGAGAGCCAGAACAGACAGACAATGGGCTGAATGGCCTCAGCCAGCATGGTCACCATTTTGCGATTCTATAATTACATAGCGAGTTATGGTCTGGAACACTGCTTGGAAGGCTAGAGACAGCAGGTTCAATGAGGCTTCAAATTTGAAGGACTGTAGGAAAAGCAAGAGGAGTGGGATAAATTTCAATAACTCTTTGCAAAGAGTTGTCACAGGCAAGCTGGGTGAAGGCATCACGGATGTCTCTTTCCAACTAAACATTTAAATAGCTCAAACAAATAAAGCTCCTTGGATGCTGCCTGAACTGCTGTGCTCTTCCAGCACCACTAATCCACAAACAAATAAACAAACAGTCTGTCACATGTCTTGAGGCTTGCATCTCCCCCCACAGTCCTTTGAGATTGTTCATACTATAATTTCTGTTGCTGCAATTAGTATGGATAGAAAATCTAAGTTTTGCTTAAAATTTTTTTTTTTAAATTCACAGCTAACCAAAACCACACACTCAGATCCCAGCAACTGGGTTTTACTTACCAGGCTAATCTGGTTCAGTGCCTCAGCCATGAGTTTCTGGTTGATCCCACAAAGATTGGCGACTTTGGATTGACATTTGTGGTGCACATTCATCAGACATTCTGTAACCAGAAGAGAAAGAGCAGCTGTTAGAACGGACACCCCGAGATGACATCGGCTGAGCTCTGGGGGCAGGTGAGAGACTCACCTTCACATTTGAGTCCTTGTTTGACCAGCCCCCATAACAAGCTCCCACAGTGATCACAGAATGTCGGGCTCATGTAGTTATTCACTTTAAACCGGTGTGGAACATCAATGTTGAAACGCTCCTTCTGGAACTAAAGAACAGAGTGTTAGAATGACAGCACTCATCTTCAGATGGATAATATCACAGAAACACAGACATTATCATGGTGAATTCTCATGAAAACCTCTAGTTTATGAAAAGCCTCCGGGAAGGAGATTGACCTTTTTTACCGGGTCAGAGTGAGATGGAACTTCAGATCCTCCTGTTCTCCCCCCACCACCCCAAAGTGTGGCTGATAATAAATTGCCTTCTGTCATTACTCTCTTGTGGACATTTAGGGATGGACAGTAAATAAGGCTGTAGGATGACAAAAGGACAGCCAATGAGAAGACAGAGGAAGGCAGCTTCGTGCAGGGCTTGGAGTTCTACTAAACTTACCACAGTGTCCCTGCTGTTGGTGGCAGTGCCTGTACAACGACCAATGATTTTATCGATACATTTCTTGTGGATTGCAGCATTACATTCTGCAAGGAAGTGAGAAAGGGGATTAGAGACCAAATGAGAGTGTATACAACAAGATCTGCCAGTTAGTCAATGTTGGGGGGGGTGCGATACTCACGGCGACACTGGTAGCCCTGTTTGTTCAGGCCCCTGTGGAGGAGAGTCAATACTGAGCAAACTGCAGCAATACCAAGACAATATTCACCACAAAACAAATATAAAACCCTAGCCCATGATTCAGCTAGGGTGCAGTGGGTAACAGCCCCCAGGAGTGTGCACCCAGGAACCAATTGAATGGTCCAAGTAGCCACATTACAGATACAGAGTCAGTAAAGCAGAGAATCCAAAGGCCATGATTGTGACACTCATTCTCAATTCAGAGGCTTGGGCCCAGAAACTGGATCTGCAGAATGGAATCTGAAAACACTGCACCACAGGGGAACAGAACAGTTGCACATTGACCACTCAGGGTGACCACATATTCCCTTGACCCAGGTCTTTCCCAGACCCTGTTCCCCATAGTCACCAAACCCCTTTGCCCCCATATCCCAGTCACTCCACCCAGCCTCCGGTAATAAGCCTTGCTGATCTCCATCAACCTCATGAGCTGAATTACAGTTGGAGTGGCTCTGTCCCATCATCCTTACCAGACAAAATCCCGACACACCGAGCAGAAGGTAGGCTGCCGGAAGAAGGTGGCAGTGAACTCATGGTTCTTGATGTAGTGGATTTTTGCCTGTTTGATTGCTCCTCGGCGCCGGTTCAGTGTCACTGCCCCATCCTCCTCCCTCACAGACTGATGACAATCTGTCAACACAAACAACAGCTCAGGCTCTGACGAGCAATGGGTATATTGGTTTTAATTTACCATAATTCCCTACATCCTGGAAAGGTCTACAAAAATGGAAAATCCTGAATGAGTTCTCTAGTCAAGAAAGGATAAATATATAATACAGGACAGATAGCTCAATAATCTACCAAAGAGAAATGCTAAAATCTTTTATTACAGCATGCTACTTAAAACAAAAAATATCTTAATGCAATCAGGCAGAGAGGAACAGAATAGAAGTAGGAATTTTGCTGCAGGTGTACATGGTGTTCATGGATGTATATCTGACTACAGTCTAAAGAGGTAGTCTCTTCATTTCACTTCCCTCAGGGTAAGGGGGGGTCCAAAACTAGAGGGCATAGGTTTAAGGTGAGAGGGGAAAGATTTAAAAGGCCTCTGAGGGGTAACATTTTCACTCGGATGGGGTGCACGTATGGAAAAAGCTGCCAGAAGAGGAGAAGGCTGATACAATTACAACATTTAAAAGGTAGATGAATAGGAAGGGTTTGGAGGGATGTAGACTAAATGCTGGCAAATATGACGAGGTCAGTTTGGGATATCTGGTTGGCGTGGAAGAGTAGGACCTTAGAGTCAGTTTCTGTGCTGTACATCTCTATGATTCTACAACGGTGGCTCAGTGGTTAGCACTGCTGTTTCATAGCGTCAGGGACCCAGGCTTGATTTCAGCCTCGGATGATTGTCTGTGTGTAGTTTACACGTTCTCCCAGTGTCTGCGTGGGTATCCTCAGGGTGCTCTGGTTTCCTCCCGCAGTCCAAAGATGTGCAAGTTAGGTGGATTGGCCATGCTAAATTGCCCCATAGTGTGCAGGGATGTGTAGGTTAAATACATTCGCCTTGGGAAATACAGGGTGATAGGACAGTGGTATGGGTCTGTGTAGGATATTCTTTGAAGGGTCATTGTGGACCTGTTGGGCCAAGTGGGCTGTTTCCACACCATAGGTGTGCTATGGAAAATAATGTGATCTCATAATCAGTTCAGAGAACACTCACTGATGACCCTTTTGATGAAGAGGCTTACTTCATGAGGAAAGGTCAAACTAGCTATGCCATGGGAATTTAGAAAAGGAAAACATGTTGAAATAAGATGATCCAAAAGGATTTGGGGTTTTGGGAGGGGCAGGGGACATACTGAAAGGATTGCTTCCCTTGTGAGAGAGATTTGAACCATAAACAATTTAAACATTAAGGCAGAGGTAAGATGTTTTTCCCCTTATTAGATTGTTAGTTTGTGGAACTCTCTACCAGACAGCAGCAGGCGCAGGGTCATTGAACATCTGATAGGCTGAGTTAGACAGATTCTTGACAGACAAGGGAGTCACAAGGGGGAAGGTGCATTGGAAATGGATGTTGGTCCATAACTTGGGTCATGAAATTGCCTAATAATAAAATCCAATGGTTCACTAATGCCATTAACCTTTCCCTAGTGAATAGGGTTGTGGGTCAGGTGTGGTCCAGACAGGAAGGAAAAGATGCATTACAGCTTTTAGATTATTCCAATTAGAAAAGCCAGGCTGCAGATCTTGATGGTGGATCTTAAATGTAACGTATGTGCTGGTTTGTTACACTACACAGTCTCTATGTTTGTGCACACCTACATGCTCACCTTAAGGTTGAGCTCAAATGACTTGTTCCTGATCATTAACCAGCTCTGCCACTTGAGAAAGTTGTGCACAGAGCCCCTCAATGCCTCTCCACGACAATCAGATTTTCAGAAAAGTCCCATTGCCAACACTCTCCTAATCAGCTTAACCCAGTGTGCCTGGAGGGAGCCATTTTACACAAGGCAACGTTGGGCATTTAATAGTTAAATCAACAGGGAGTCAGGAAGCCAGTCATTCAGGTTTTACAACCTATTACCTTCATCTGAAGGCAGTTGTTACCACAGCAACAAGGTGTGGGGGTGGGTTAGGGGGAGGAGGAGGTGTGGCTGATTGTAAATACAATGACTGGTTTCCCATCTCTGATCAAATCTTTCTTTCAGCACCTTTCTATTCACCTCCAATCATCCGGCACCTCGGGATTAACCAGGCCCAGCAATGAGCAAAAAAATCACTGCCCCAAATTCCACACATTCCAAAAACCTTGTGCTAGTGTCAACATATACAGGAACAGCACAGGGTTAGATACAGAGTAAAGCTCTCTCTACACTGTCCCCCATAAAACACGCCCAGGACAGAGACAGCATGGGGTTCGATACAGCGTAAAGCTCCCTCTACTTTTTGTAAAAAAGTAGAAAGCAAATGTTGCTCGACTCTTTAAAATAGAATTTGAACTCTGTCTACTCTTATAAAGAGAAAGTAAAGCTTTCTCTACACTATCCCCACGACAGGTAAAGCAGAGGGTTAGGTAGAGTAAAGCTCTTTCTCCACAGTTCCCATCAAACTTGCCCAGGGCAGGGTTATGGCCACAAACATGCAGTCTAGATTAGAGTGGCGCTGGAAAAGCACAGCAGTTCAGGCAGCATCCGAGGAGCAGTAAAATCGACGTTTCGGGCAAAAGCCCTTCATCAGGAATTGTCACAAACATGCAGTTGTACGGTCATCAAACCAATGATGTGGAAATGCTGGTGATGGACTGGGGTGGACAAATTTAAAAAGCACACAGCACCAGGTTATAGTCCAACAGGGTTATTTGAAAGGACTAGCTTTCAGAGTGCTGCTCCTTCATCAGGTGGTTGGGGAGCAGGAACCTAAGACACAGAATTTATAGCAAAGGATTAGTGTCATGCAACTGAAATAATATATTGAACAAACCTAGATTGCTGTTAATCTTTCATCTTTTAGAACCGGTTGCAGGTTTCAGTTCATTATGTAAATCCCAGAACTTCTTTCAAGTCACATTCTTGAGATAACATAAGGTTTTATTAAAAAAAAAGTGACATCTCAGCTCAGACAATGCATTAAAAGATGTGAGGTTAGAGTCAGTCTGTATCCCAATCTTGAGTCAGACTGGTTCCATTTCTAAAGTAGAATTTATAAATTAGTACATTGATTGACTGCCTGCAGATTGTGCATTTTTTGAGCAAAATTGAATGGATCTCCAAACATAATTCTGCAAATATAAATTCACAGCATAGACCTACATGTCTGCACGCACTAGAGTGTGATAGGGTATAAGCCTGAGAGAGGGGTTGTGTGGGTGAGTGTGGGATGTGTGCACGCACGCGTGTGTATGAGAGACAGCACGTGTGTATGAGAGGGGGTCTGCATGTGTGAGTGAGTTTGTAAGAGAGAGTGTATAGTGTAGTGGGGTCACCTGTAAGGTGATATGAACCCAAGGTCTCAGTTGAGGTCATTCTCATGGGTATTAAATTTGGCTATCTGCCTCTGCTCACCCACTTTGTGTTGTTGCATATCCCGAAGTTCACCTGGGAGGATGGTCACCCGAAGATCCGAGACAGAATATTCCAGACCACTGAAGTGCTCCCAGACTGGGAGACATCAGCTCTGTCTGGAAATTGTTGTGTGGTGTCTATTCATCCATTGCTGTACCATCTGCCCAGTCTTGCTAGTGTACCATGCCTCAGGGCATCTTTGCCTGAAGCATGAGATAGACAACTTTAGCAGAGTCACACGAGTATCTGCTGCATACATGTGGGTAGTGCCCTCACGTATAATGGCCGTATCCATGTTAACACTGACACGTCATGCAGTGGTTGCCATGACAGGGTTGTACAGTGTTGTGGTTGATCTTGTTCTGAAGGCTGGGCAGTTTGCTGCAAACAATGGTCAGTTTAAAAAGGTGAAAGTGGAGGCATAGGGAAGGTCTTGGCAAGGTGCTGATCCTTGTCGATAATATATTACAGACTGTGAAGAACATGGCGTAGTTTTTCCGCTCCTGGGAACTACTGGACAACAAAAGGGTATCCTATCACTTGCATCATGTCAGTCTCCTAAGGGGGTCATTTCGGTTTCTCGCTGTGGCATGTCGGAACTGGTGATCGATGAGTTGAGCATTGTACCCAGTTCTAATGAGGGTATCCTGGAGCATCTTTAGGGGTCAGTTATGCGCCTCCTCATCCAAACAGATCGTGTGTATGCGTTGGGCTTGTCCGTGGGAGATAGTTGTTTTGATAGGTTTCAGGTGGAAGCTGGAGAAGTGTAGCATCATAAGGTTATCTGTGGGTTTGCGGTGGAGTGACATACTGAGGTGCCTATCCTTGGAGATGCAAGTGTCCAAGAATAAGACAGATACTAAAGAGTGGTCCATGGTAAGTCTAATGGTGGAATGAAACTTGATATCACTGCATATTTTTTTCAGTGACTCCTCACCATGGGTCCAGAGGAAGAAAATATCAATATCTCTGGCTTATATTGTTGGTTGGAGGTTCTGTGCAGCAAAGAAGTCTTGTTCGAACTTGTGCATAAAACTGACGATATATTGGAGCGCAAATTTGGTCTTCATGGCTGTTCAGTGTGTCTGGATAAAGAACTGGTTGTCAAAAGGTGAAAACATTGTGGTCGAGGATGAAGTAGAGGAGTTGTAGGATATTGCTCGGATATTGGCAGTTGTTCGTATTGAGTACTGAGGCTGTTTCAGCAATACTATCATTGTGGGGGATGCTGGTAGCGGTAGAGGGCAGCGGTGTTTTTTTTTTCTCTCTTCACAGAAAGAGCCGGAGCAGCAGGGGGAAGTGACGAAGACCAGAGGGGCAGCCGGGTAGGTTTTTTCCCTATAAAAGCGCGCAGGAGAAGAACCCGAGGCACTACAGAGGTAGTGCCTCCCACCCGCCCTCCTCCTCTAACCTAATAATAAGACCCGTTGTGGTAAGTAGCTAAGTGCTGCATTTTGCTTGTTTTATTCTTTACACCCAGTTTTTTTTTTTTAAAAAAGGTTACTTTTAGAGGGATGGCAGTGAAGGCAGTGCAATGTTCCTCTTGCAACATGTTTGAGGTGAGGGATGCCATGGACGTCCCTGCTGATTACACTTGCAGGAAGTGCACCCATCTCCAGCTCCTCCAAGACCATGTTAGGGAACTGGAGCTGGAGTTGGATGAACTTAGGATCATTTGGGAGGCAGAGGGGGTCATAGATCAGAGCTTTAGGGAAGTAGTAACTCCAAAGATTGCAGACAGATGGGTGACAGTGAGGGGGACTGGGAAGAAGCAGCCAGTGCAGGGACCCTCTGCGGCCGTTCCCCTCAAGAACAAGTATACCGTTTTGGATACTTGTGGGGGGGACGACTTACCAGGGGCAAGTAATGGGGTTCAGGCCTCTGGCACGGAGCCTGTCCCATTTGCTCAGAAGGGAAGGGTGGAGAAGAGCAGAGCAATAGTAATTGGGGACTCGATAGGTCGGGGCACAGATAGGCGGTTTTGTGGGGGCGAGAGAGACTCACGTTTGGTATGTTGCCTCCCAGGTGCAAGGGTACGTGAAGTCTCTGATCGTGTTTTCCGGGTCCTTAAGGGGGAGGGGGAGCAGCCCGAAGTCGTAGTCCACATTGGCACCAATGACATAGGCAGGAGGAGGGCTGAGGATGTTAGGCAGGCTTTCAGGGAGCTAGGTTGGAAGCTCAGAATTAGAACGAACAGAGTTGTTGTCTCTGGTTTGTTACCCATGCCACGTGATAGAGAGTCGAGGAATAGGGAGAGAGAACAGTTAAATGCGTGGCTACAGGGATGGTGCAGGAGGGAGGGATTCCAGTATTTGGATAACTGGGGTTCTTTCTGGGGAAGGTGGGACCTCTATAAACAGGATGGTCTACACCTGAACCTGAGGGGCACCAGTATCCTTGGCGGGAGGTTTGCTAGTGCTCTTGGGGGGGGGGGGGGGGGGGGGGGGCTTTAAACTAACTCTGCAGGGGCATGGGAAACTAGACTGTAGCTTTAGGGTGCAGGACCTGGAGTGTAGGGAGGTTAGGAATATGGCATCAATCTCAAAGGAGGGTGCCTGTAAACAGGAAAGTGGCTTGAAGTGTGTATACTTCAATGCAAGAAGTATACGAAATACGAACTTGCAGCGTGGGCTGGTACCTGGGACTTTGATGATGTGGCTATTACGGAGACATGGGTAGAACAGAGACAGGATTGGCTGTTGCAGGTTCCAGGGTTTAAATGTTTTAGTAGGGTCAGAGGCGGGGGTAAAAGAGGGGGAGGTGTGGCATTGCTTGTCAAAGATCGTATTACAGCAGTGGAAAGGAAGATGGATGAAGACTCGCCATCTGAGGTAGTTTGGGCTGAGGTTAGGAATAGGAAAGGTGAGGTCACCCTGTTAGGAGTTTTCTACAGGCCTCCTAATAGTCCTAGAAATGTAGAAGAAAGGATTGCGAGGATGATTCAAGAGAAGAGTGAAAGTAATAGGGTGGTTGTTATGGGGGACTTTAACTTTCCTGATATTGATTGGGAAAGCTATAGCTCTAGTTCGTTAGATGGGTCGGTGTTTGTCCAATGTGTGCAGGATGGTTTCCTGACACAATATGTAGATAGGCCAACAAGAGGTGAGGCCATACTGGATTTGGTTCTGGGTAACGAACCAGGCCAGGTGTTAGAATTAGAAGTAGGTGAGCACTTTGGGGACAGTGACCACAATTCGGTGACTTTTACTCCACTGATGGAGAGGGATAAGTGTGCACTGCAGGGCAAGAGTTATAGCTGGGGGCAGGGAAATGATGATGCGGTGAGGCATGACTTGGGATGCGTGGCTTGGAAAAGTAGGCTTCAAGGCAAGGGCATAATTGATATGTGGAGCTTGTTCAAGGAGCAACTATTGAGTGTCCTTGATAAGTACGTACTTGTCAGGCAGGGAGGAAAGGGTCGTGTGAGGGAGCCGTGGTTTAATAAGGAATTGGAATCCCTTGTTAAATGGAAGAGGGCGGCCTATGTCAAGATGAGGCGTGAAGGTTCAATTGGGGCGATTGAGGGTTATAAGGTAGCCAGGAAGGACCTGAAGAGAGAGCTAAGAGCAGCAAGGAGGGGACATGAAAGGTCCTTAGTTGGTAGGATTAGGGAAAACCCTAAGGCTTTCTATAGGTATGTCAGGAATAAAAGAATGACTAGGGTAGGAATAGGTCCAGTCAAGGATAGTAGTGGGAAGTTGCGTGTGGAGGCTGAAGAGATTGGGGAGACACTGAATGAATACTTTTCGTCAGTATTCACTCAGGAACAGGACATTGTTGTCAATGTGAATACTGAGTCACAATTAAGTAGAATGGATGGCTTTGAGGTATGTAGAGAAGAGGTGTTGGAAATTCTGGAAAGGGTGAAAATAGATAAGTCCCCTGGGCCTGATGGCATTTATCCTAGGATTCTCTGGGAAGCAAGGGAGGGGATTGCAGAGCCATTGGCCTTGATTTTTATGTCCTCGTTGTCTACAGGAGTAGTGCCAGAAGATTGGAGGCTAGCAAATATGGTTCCCTTGTTCAAGAAGTGGAGTAGGAATAACCCTAGTAACTACAGGCCGGTGAGTCTCACTTCTGTTGTGGGCAAAGTCTTAGAGAGAATTGTAAGGAATAGGATTTATGAACATCTGGATAGGAATAATGTGATCAAGGATAGTCAGCATGGTTTTGTGAAGGGCAGGTCGTGCCTCACAAACCTTATTGAATTCTTTGAGAAGGTGACTAAGGAGGTGGACGAGGGGAAAGCGGTAGATGTGGTGTATATGGATTTTAGTAAGGCGTTTGATAAGGTTCCCCATGGTAGGCTACTTCAAAAAATACGGAGGTATGGCATTGAGGGCGAGTTGGAGGTTTGGATTAGGAGTTGGCTGGCTGGAAGAAGACAGAGGGTAGTAGTTGATGGTAAAGGTTCATCTTGGAGTGCCGTCACTAGTGGTGTTCCGCAAGGATCTGTTTTGGGACCATTGCTGTTTGTCATTTTTATAAATGACCTGGAGGAGGGGCTAGAAGGTTGGGTGAGCAAGTTTGCGGATGATACGAAAGTCGGAGGAGTTGTAGACAGTGAGGAAGAATGTGGCAGGTTACAGCGGGATATAGATAAGCTGCAGAACTGGGCAGAAAGGTGGCAAATGGAGTTCAATGTAGCCAAGTGTGAGGTGATTCACTTTGGTAAGAGTAACAAAAAGATGAGGTACTGGGCTAATGGTCGGATACTTGGTAGTGTGGATGAGCAGAGGGATCTTGGTGTCCATGTACACAGACCTTTGAAAGTTGCCACCCAGGTAAGTAGTGCGGTGAAGACGGCATATGGCGTACTGGCTTTTATTGGTAGAGGAATTGAGTTCTGGAGTCCTGAGATCATGTTGCAGTTGTATAAGACTCTGGTGCGGCCACATCTGGAGTAGTGTGTGCAGTTTTGGTCGCCATACTATAGGAAGGATGTGGAGGCACTGGAACGGGTGCAGAGGAGGTTTACCAGGATATTGCCTGGTATGGTAGGAAGATCGTATGAGGAAAAGCTGAGGCACTTGTTTTCATTGGAGAAAAGAAGGTTTAGGGGTGACTTGATAGAGGTTTACAAGATGATTAGGGGTTTAGATAGGGTTGACCCTGAGAACCTTTTTCCACGTATGGAGTCAGCTATTACGAGGGGGCATAGCTTTAAATTAAGGGGTGGTAGGTATAGGACAGATGTTAGGGGTAGGTTCTTTACTCAGCGAGTCGTGAGTTCATGGAATGCCCTGCCAGTAGCAGTGGTGAACTTTATGGGCATTTAAGCGGGCATTGGATAGGCATATGGAGGATAGTGGGCTAGTGTAGGTTAGGTGGGCTTGGATCGGCGCAACATCGAGGGCCAAAGGGCCTGTACTGCGCTGTATTCTTCTATGTTCTATGGTGTAGAATGCTGAAACATCCATTGTGATGAGGAATGTCCGTGGTTCGACTGGTCCATGGGCGCTGAGTTTCTATAAGAAATCTGTATTGTTGTGACCTAAGCTGGGAGTCCCCTATACATGTGGGTCTCAAGATGCCTTCAACATAGCCAGACAGGTTCTCACATAGGGTCCCATTGCCTGATACGATGGGATGTCCAGGCATATTGGCTTTGTGTATCTCCAGAAGATAGTAGAAGTTCCCTACGGGAGAAGTACATGGGAGGAAAGTGCATAGGGAACTCTGAAGGACTAGATCTAAAAAGTCTTGATCAATGTGATTAATTCACTGGTGTCCTTTGTTGGATCAGCCATTTAGTTGCCTGTAGTGTTCCTGGTTGTTCAGTTGTCAGTACATTTCCTTGCAGTAGTCTGCTCTATTCTGAATGACGATGGTCCCTCCTTTAACTGCTGGTTTGATAACAATTTTGCAATTGCTTTTGAAGACCATGGTTGGCACCGCTTTGTGATTGGATGATGTTTTGCTCTACCTTGTGGGTGCGGCTGATGAATTTGGCATTTACACATTTCCTGACTGTGTCAAGCTCAGGGCAGCAGCCCTCCGGAGGGGTCCAAAATAGATTCCTCCCTTGGTCTCTCCTCTACAGATCTTGGACGACTGTACCTGTTCACCTGTTAGCTCATTGGGAACGCTGCTAACATCTTGGAAGAATTCTCAGTTTCTTTCATCTAATGAATTTCTTCTGTCTGCCTCAAGACTAATGGGGTCCATTTTGGTGGTAATGTAGCAGTAGAGAAAGTCATTTACACTCTCCAGGTGACAGGAACAGGAAGAACGTGCAGGGAAATGGAGCAGAAAGAGCCATCGAGATGTACAGCACAGAAACAGACCCTTTAGTTCAACTCGTCCATGCTGACCAGATATCCTAAATTAAATTAATCTAGTCCCATTTGCCAGCATTTGGCCCATATCCCTCTAAACCCTTCTTATTCATGTACCCATCCAGATGCGTTATCATTGTATCAGCCTGCACCACTTCCGCTCTCAGCTCATTCCAGACACGCACTACCCTCTGCATGAAAAGGTTGCACTTAAGGTCCCTTTCAAATCTTTCCCCCCTCAGCCTAAGCTTATGCAGTCGGGTTTTGGACCCCATACCCTGGGGGAAAAGACCTTGGCTATTCATCCTAACCTGTAGATCATTCACAAAAAAAAAATCACTGAAAACATCCCTTTAAACTCTCTTGTATACACCTTGCTGTCTAACAATGGTGCTCATTGATAGAGTTTGCCGCTGTTTGCCTACTATTTACTTAACTATGCTATTTAACTATGTAATTTGCCTGTATTGCTTGCAAGACAAAGCTTTAAATTGTGCCTTGGTACACGTGACAATAAATTCAATTCAATTTCAATTAATCAGTGATTCACCCTGCAACACTGCGATTAACATTGCCAAGTAGGCGGAAGTGGGTACAGAAGATGCTAGAGATTAGAGTCAAGGTCGAGTGGTGCTGGAAACTCATATCAGGTTAGGCAGCATCTGAGGAACAGGAATATCGACATTTCTGGCAAAAACCCTACATCAGGAATGCAGCTGGGAGCCTCAGGGTTGAACAGATAAATGGGAGGGGGTGGGGCTAGGGAGGAGGTAGCTGACAGTACAATAGGTGGATGGAGGCACTGTTAAAGATGATAGGTTGGAGAAGAGGGTAGAGCAGATAGGTAGAAAGGAAGATTGACCAGTGGGACAAATCATGAACTGGGGTAAGGTGGGGGAGGGGAATGAGGTAACTGGTGATGTCTACATTGATGCTATGGGGTTGGAGGGTCCCAAGACAGAAAATGAGGTGTTCTTCCTCCAGGCATCAGGTGATGAGGGAGTGGCAATGGAGGTGGCCCAGGACCTGCATGTCCTCAGCAGAGTGGGAGGGGGTGTAGTTGAAATGTTCGGTCACAGGGCAGTGGGGTTGATTGGAGCGGGTATCCCAGAGACATTCTCTGAAGTGCTCTGCGAGAAGGCATCCGGTCTCCCCAATGTAGAGACGACCGCATCGGGAGCAGTGGATACAATAACGTGTGGAAATGCAGGTGAAACTTTGGATGTGGAAGGCTCCTTTGGAGCCTTGGACGAAGGGGAGAGGTGTGGGCGCAGGTTTTGCAATTCCTGTGGTGGCAGGGAAAGGTGCCAGGAGTGGACAGTGGATTGTAGGGGGGTGTGGACCTACCAAGTGGTCTCGGAGGGAACAGTCTTTGCGGAAAGAAGATAGGGATGGGGAGGGAAATATATTCCTCGGAGTGGAGTCCGTTTGTGCATGGTGGAAATGTCGGTGGATGATGCAATTTATGCGGAGGTTGGTGGGCTGGAAGGTGAGTTCTGTCTTTGTTGCAGTTGGAGCAGTGGGGTGTGAGGGCAGAGGTGCAGGACATGGATGAAATGCACTGCAGGGCATCTTCAACCACGTGGGAGGGGAAATTGTGATTTTAAAGGAGGCGGCCATCTGGTGTGTGTTCTGTGGTGGAACTGATCCTCCTGGGAGCTGATGCGGTAGAGGCAGAGGTATTTGGGAATACGGGGTAGTATTTTTGCAGGAGGTAGGGTGGGAAGAGGTGTAATCCAGGTAGCTGTGGGAGTCAGTGGGTTTGTAGAAAATGTCAGTGTTGAGTCAGTCATCATTGTTGGAGATAGAGAGGTCCAGGAAGGGGAAGGAGGCGTCAGAGATGGTCCAGGTAAATTTAAGGTCAGAGTGGAATTGATGAACTGTTCAACCTCCTTGTGGGAGCATGAGGTGGCACCGATGCAGTCATCAATGTAGCGAAGGAAAAGGTGGGAGTGGTGTCGGTGTAACTACGGAAGATAGACTGTTCCACGTAGCCGACAAAGAGACAGGCAAAGCTGGGGCCCATGGCTACCCTTTCATCTGGAAGAAGTGGGAGGATTCGAAGGAGAAATTGTTAAGGGTGAGGACCAGTTCAGCCAAACAAATAAGAGTGTCAGTGGAAGGGTACTGTTAGGGAGGTCAGGAGAGAAAGAAATGGAGGGTTTAAGAGGCCCAGGTCATGGCGGATGGAAGTGTAGAGAGACTGGATGTCCATGGTGAAGATGAGGCATTGGGAGCCAGGGAAATGGAAGTCTTGGAGGAGGTAGAGGGTGTGGGTGGTATCCTGAATGCATGTGGAGAGTTCCTTCGCTACATTGATGACTGCATCAGTGCCACCTCATGCTCCCACAAGGAGGTTGAACAGTTCATCAATTCCACTCTGACCTTAAATTTACCTGGACCATCTCTGACGCCTCCCTCCCCTTCCTGGACCTCTATCTCCAACAATGATGACTGACTCAACACTAACATTTTCTACAAACCCACTGACTCCCACAGCTACCTAGATTACACCTCTTCCCACCCTACCTCCTGCAAAAATACTACCCCGTATTCCCAAATACCTCTGCCTCTACAGCATCAGCTCCCAGGAGGATCAGTTCCACCACAGAACACACACCAGATGGCCGCCTCCTTTAAAGATCACAATTTCCCCTCCCACGTGGTTGAAGATGCCCTGCAGTGCATTTCATCCATGTCCTGCACCTCTGCCCTCACACCCCACCGCTCCAACTGCAACAAAGACAGAACTCCCCTGGTCCTCACCTTCCAGCCCACCAACCTCCGCATAAATTGCATCATATTGAACAATATCAAGGTAAGTGGAGATGAGTTTGGTGGTGCAGGAGCAGGGTGAGACAGTGGGTCGGCTGGGGTGGTCAGGCTTGTGGATCTTGGGTAGAAGGTAGAACCAGACAGTGAGGCATTCCCAAACTATGAGGTTGGAAGCTGTGGGTAGGAGATCCCCTGAGGTGATGAGGTCTGTACGAGCTGAGAGATGATGATTTGGTGATTTGGGGGGTGAGGTCATGGCCGAGGGGAGGGGCGGTCGGTGGAGGTGTCTTCGAGTTGGTGACTACCTTCGGTGGTGTAGAGGTCAGTGCAACAAACTACCACTGCAGCCCCCACTTGTCCACTGGTTTGATGGTGAGTTTGGGATTGGAGTGGAGGGAGGGGAGAGCTGCACGTTGTGAGGGGGAAGAGGTTGGAGTGGGGGAGGGGGTTGGACAGGTTGAAGTGGTTAACATCTCGGCAGCAATTGGAAATAAAGAGGTTGATGGTGAGTAATAGGCCAGCACGGGGTGTCCAGGTGGATGGGGTGCATTGGAGCGGCCCTCAGAAGGTGGGTGGGAGTGTTGATGAAAAAAGTAGGCTCTGAGGTGGAGACGACAGAAGGGCTTTTGGCCAAAACGTCAAATTTCCTGCTCCTCCGATGCTGCCTGACGTGCTGTGATTTTTCAGCACCACTCTCATCTTAACATTGCCAAGTGTCCACCAGCTTCACCCCCTACTGCTCTTTCACATATTCCAAACACTAACCAGTCTGAGCTGAAGCAATTTCCAACTGTCCAGCACAGACCATGAAAACAACTTTTTACACACTCCAACTCCAAAACCTCTCCTGATAGGACAAGAACATGGAAAGAAACAATTGATGAGGAAACGTTCACATAGGGGAATGATTTCTGTAGAATCTCACCTGAATCCTCCAGGAACAGCTGTACTGCCATTAGTACCTTCCCTTGTGGCTGCAAGTCCAACTGCAGAGTGAGACATAGACAGACAGTGAATGTTACAAACTGCCCTCAGTCAGGGCTTGGTGAATGGGCTATAACTGCATACACTGCTTGTTATTACAGTGCCAGAAGTCTCTCATAATCCTGCCTGGATGAGAGTGATGCCACACTGAGGGTCAGTGCCAAGGAAGGGTACAAGCCTCAGATTCTGGATTAGTGATGCTGGAAGAGCACAGCAGTTCAGGCAGCATCCAAGGAGCAGCGAAAGAGTCAGGCTTTCAACTGATGCACTAAACCAAACCTTGACCCCCTTGTTGACTTGGAGACAGCAAGATATTTTTGGAACTAAGGATTCCTTGATGTTGTGGTCAACTGCACTCCTCCTCAAGAGCAAAGCAATTGGCCATTCATCTGCTTAGGCAATGGGATCTTGCTGTGTACAATCCACTGTCATACCTGCCTTTAAAACAATCACAGCTAAAACTAAAAAGCAACTATAATACTTTATTCTCAAGTCCAAAAACTCAGATGAGGAAATGGTGTTAAATACAGAGCAAAGTTTACTTTTATATTTAAAACGAAAGTTCCCTTGACTGTATGCCCATCGAATACTCCCAGGATAAGGACATTTTGATCTCATTATTTGCTAATCCAGGCTTCAAGTGTTCGCAATAGACTGCAATATGTACATTTAAAACATGCTGCTTCTGCTGATTCTCTGTCACACCATCTGCTCCTTGTTTCTCTTTAAAGGTTGGTGTTGTCTTGGACTCGAGCTGGACAGTACAAGCTAGTCTCCACCTGCTGACTGATTTTCTTGTGCTGACTTAGTGTCACAGAGTCATAGATTTACAGCGCGGAACCAGACCCTTCAGTCCAACTTGTCGTGCCGACCAGATATCCTAATCTGATCTAGTCCCAGTTACCAGCACTTGGCCATATCCCTCTAAACCCTTCCTATTCATAAACCCATCCAGATGCCTTTTAAATGCTGCAATTGTACCAACTTCCACCACTTCCCCTGGCAACTCATTCACGCACGCACCACCCTGTGTGAAAATGTTGCCCCTCAGGTCACTTTTAAAATCCTTCCCTTCTCGTCCTAAACCTATGCTCTCTAGTTCTGGACTCCTCCACCCCAAGGAAAAGACCTTGTCTATTTACCCTAGCCATGCCCTCATGATTATATAAACCTCGATAAGGTCAGCCCTCAGCCTCCAATGGTCCACTGAAAATAACCCTAGCCTACTCAGCCTCTCCATGTAGTTGAAACCATCCAACTCTGGCAACATTCTTGTAAATCTTTTCTGAACCCTTTCAAGTTTCACAACATCCTTCCTTTAGTGAAGTGGAGATTGAATATTTTAGAACATAGAACATTGCAGTGCAGTACAGACCTTTCAACCCTCGATGTTGTGTCAACCTCCAGAACCAACCAATCTGAAGCCAATCTATCCTACACTATTCCATTTTCATTCATATGAATATCCAATGACCACTTAAGTGCCCTTAAAGTTGGCGGGTCTACCACTGTTGTAGGCAGGGCATTCCATGTCCCTACTGCTGAGTAGGGAAACTACCTTAGACATCGGTCCTATAGCTTTAAATTGTGAGGTGATAGACGGCCATCACCATCTGAGGAAAAAGGCTCTCACTGTCCACCCTATCTAACCCTTTGATTACCTGTCTCAATTGAGTCACCTCTCAACCTTCTCTGAAGAAAACAGCCTCAAATTCCTCAGCCTTTCCTCATAAGACCTTCCCTCCATACCAGGCAACATCCTCTTAAGTCTCCTCTGCACCCTTTCCAACGCTTCCATATCCTTCCTGTAATGCGCAGAACCATACACATTACTCCAAATGAGGCCACACCAGGGTTTTGTACATCTGCAATATGACTTAGTGGTTCCGAAACTCAATCCCTCTACTAGATTAGATTAGATTCCCGACATTGTGGAAGTAGGGCCTTCGGCCCAACAAGTCCACTGACCCTCCAGAGAACACCACACCTAGACGCATTCCCCTACTCCCTACTAACGCACCTATCACTATGGGCAATTTAGCATGGCCAATTCACCTGAATTGCACATCTTTGGACTGTGGGAGGAAACCAGAGCACCCAGAGGAAACGAAAGCTGGAATCGAATCTGGGTCCCTGACACTGCGAGGCAGCAGTGCTAACCACTGAGCCACCCTAATAAAAGCTAACACACTGTATGCCTTCTTAATAACCCCGTAAACCTGGGTGGCATCTTTCAGGGATTTATGTACAAAGACACAGACCTCTTTGTTCATCGACACTACCAAGAATCTTATTAGCCCAGTACTCCATTTCTGTTGCTCCTTCCAAAATGAATCACCTCACACTTTTCCACATTAAACTCTATTTGCCACCTCTCAGCCCAGTTCTGCAGTCTATCTACGTCCCTCTGTAACCTGCAACATCCTTCCGCACTGTCCACAACTCCTCCAACCTTAGTGTCATCTGCAAATTTACTAATCCATCCTTACACACCCTCATCGTTGGTCATTTATAAAAATGACCAGTAGCCCCAAAACAGATCTTTGCGGTACCCCACTAGTAACTGAACTCCAGGATGAATATTTCCCATCAACCACCACCTTCTGTCTTCTTTCAACAAGCCAATTTCCGACCCAAACCGCGAAATCACCCTCAATCCCAATCCTCCGTATTTTGTGCAATAGCCTACCGTGGGGAACCTTATCCAACACCTGACTGAAGACATATAGGTAAAAACAGTTTTGTTGGCTACGTAGAGTAGTTGATCTTCCATAATTACACTGGCAACACTCCCCACCTCTTCCTCCACTACATTGATGACTGCATTGGCGCCACCTCGTGCTCCCACGAGGAGGTTGAGCAATTCATCAATTTCACCAACACATTCCACTGTGACCTTAAATTTACTTGGACCATCTCTGACACATCCCTCCCCTTCCTGGACCCCTCCATCTCCATTAATGACGACCGACTTGACACTGACTTTTTTTTTTATACAAACCCACCGACTCCCACAGCTACCTGGATCACACCTCTTCCCACCCTACCTCCTGCAAAAATGCCATCCCGTATTCCCAATTCCTCTGCCTCCGCCGTATCTGCGCCCAGGAGGACCAGTTCCACCACAGAACACACCAGACGGCCTCCTTCTTTAGAGACCGCAATTTCCCTTCCCACGTGGTTAAAGATGCCCTCCAATGCATCTCGTCCACATCCCGCACCTCCGCCCTCAGACCCCACCCCTCCAACCCTAACAAGGACAGAACGCCCCTGGTGCTCACCTTCCACCCTACCAATCTTCACATAAACCAAATCATCCGCCGACATTTCCGCCACCTCCAAACAGACCCCACCACCAGGGATATATTTCCCTCCCCACCCTTTTCCGCCTTCCGCAAAGACCGTTCCCTCCGTGATTACCTGGTCAGGTCCACGCCCCCTTACAACCCACTCTCCCATCCTGGCACCTTCCTCTGCCACCGCAGGAACTGTAAAACCTGCACCCAGACCTCCTCTCTCACCTCATCCAAGGCCCTAAAGGAGCCTTCCACACCCAAAGTTTTACTTGCACATCCACTAATATCATTTATTGTATCCGTTGCTCCCGATGCGGTCTCCTCTACATTGGGGAGACTGGGCGCCTCCTAGCAGAGCGCTTTAGGGAACATCTCTGGGACACCCGCACCAATCAACCACACCGCCCCGTGGCCCAACATTTTAACTCCCCCTCCCACTCTGCCGAGGACATGGAGGTCCTGGGCCTCCTTCACCGCCACTCCCTCATCAGCAGACGCCTGGAGGAAGAACGCCTCATCTGCTGCCTCGGAACACTTCAACCCCAGGGCATCAATGTGGACTTCAACAGTTTCCTCATTTCCCCTTCCCCCACCTCACCCTAGTTCTAAACTTCCAGCTCAGCACTGTCCCCATGACTTATCCGGACTTGTCCTACCGGCCTATCTCCTTTTCCACCTATCCACTCCACCCTCTCCTCCCTGACCTATCACCTTCATCCCCTCCCCCACTCACCCATTGTACTCTATGCTACTTTCTCCCCACTCCCATCCTCCTCTAGCTTATCTCTCCACGCTCCAGGCTCACTGCCTTTATTCCTGATGAAGGGCTTTTGCCCGAAACGTCGATTTCGAAGCTCCTTGGATGCTGCCTGAACTGCTGTGCTCTTCCAGCACCACTAATCCTGAAATCCATATATACTACGTCAACCACTTTACCCTCATCCACTTGTTTCATTACCTTCTCAAGGAACAAGGTTTGAGAGGCATGACTTAACCTTCACAAAACCGTGTTGACTATCCCTAATCAACTTCTTCCTCTCCAAATGATTAGAAATCCTCTCAACCTTTCCCAACATTTTACCCACAACCAAAGTAAGGCTCACTGGTCTATAATTATCAGGGTTGTCTCTACTCCCCTTCTTGAACAAAGGGACAACATTTGCTACCCTCCAGTATTCTGGCACTATTCCTGTAGACAATGACAACATAAAGATCAAAACCAAAGGCTCTGCAATATCCTCCTGGACTTCCCAGAGAATCCTAGGATAATTCCTATCTGGCCCAGGGGACTCTCACTTTCCAGAATTGCTAACACCTCATCCTTGTGAATCTCAATCCCATTTAGTCTCGTAGCCTGTATCTCAGTATTCTCCTTAACAACATAGTATTCACACTGGAAAAAACAAATGCACTTCCCCTATCTCCTGATTCCACGCACAACTTCCCACTACTATCCTCGATTGGACTGATCTTCCTCTAGTCATTCTTTTATTCCTGATATACCTACAGAAAGCTTTGGGGCTTTCCTTGATCCTACCTGCCAATGACTGCTCATGTCCCCTCCTGGCTCTTCTTAGCTCTCTCTTTAGGTCTTTCCTCGCTAACGTAACTCTTAAGCGCCCTAACCCAGCCATCACGTCTCATCCTAAAATAATTGTTCTTCCTCTTGACAAGAGATTCAACTTGAGTAAACCACGGCTCCCTCGCTCAATCACTTCCTCCCTGCCCAATAAGCTTGTAAATATCAAGGACCTGCAGTAGCTGTTCCTTGAATAAGCTCCACATTTCAATTGTACCTATACCCTGCAGTTTCCTTCCCCATCCTATGCACCCTAACTCTTGCCTAATTGCATCGTAATTGCCTTTCGCCCAGCAATAACTTTTGCCCTGCGGTATATACCTATCCATTTCCATCACTAAAGTAAACATAAGTGAATTGTGGTCACTATCACTGAAGTGCTCACCTACCTCCAAATCTAACACCTGGCCAGATTCCATTACCTAGTACCAAATCCAACGTGGCCTTGCCTCTTGTTGGCCTGTCTATATACTGTGTCAGGAAACCATCCTGCACACATTGGACAAAAACTGACCCATCTAAAAGTACTTGAACTATAGTTAAAAGTCCCCCATAACAACTACCCTATTACTCTCGCTCCTATTGAGAATCATCTTTGCTATCCTTTCCTCTACATCGCAAACTCTTTGGATGCTGATAGAAAACTCCCAACAGGGTAACCTCTCCTTTCCTGTTTCTAACAGCCCATACTTGCTCAGTAGACAAGTCCTCAAGCATCCTTTCTGCCACCGTAATACTGTCCTTGACTAACAATGCCATACCTCCTCTTTTACTATCCTCTCTGTTCTTACTGAAACATCTTAATCCCAAAACCTGCAATGACTATTCCTGTTCCTGCTCTATCCATGACTCCGAAATGGCCACAATAAAGTCCCAGGTACCAACCCATGCTGCAAGTTTACCCACCTTATTCCAGATGTTCCTGGCATTGAAGTAGACACACTTCAAACCACCTTCCTGCTTGGCAGTGAACTCTTGCTACCTTGAAACCTCATTTCTGATCTCATTATTCGCAACCTCCTGGGCACTGGAACTACAATTTAGGCTCCCATCACCCTGCTGAATTAGTTTAAACCCTCCTGAATAGGATTAGCAAGTTTCCCTCCAGGATATTGGTACCCTTCTGGTTCAGATGTAGACCAGTTTGTAGATGTTCCATCCACCCTAGAATGAGCCCCAGTTATCAGAGTAACCAAAACCCTCCCTCCTGCATTATCCCTGTAGCCACACGTTCAACTCCTCTCTCTCCCTAGTCCGCCTTGCTAGCATGTGGCACAGGCAATAAACCGGAGATAAAAACTGTTTGCTCTCTTCCTTATTGATATAAATGCCTGGTCCATATACTCTCCATGTACAAAGCTCATTAACCCTTACTTACCCAGAACTCAGCCTTGCCACTGCCTTTCTTACAACGTTCTGCAAGGACTGAAACCCCAACAGTGATCTCAGACAGGGGCTCCTCTGCACTCTTCATCAGCACAATCTGGATCACACGTCCCTCGTAAATATGAGCATCAAAGGAAGATTGCCAGTCAGGATACATCGTCGGCTTCTTCTGAACCAGCGTCTTCCCACGCTCTGCTCAAAAACAAAGGAACAGCTAAGCAAAAAGAGACAAGCAGCAGAGAATAGGAACAACTGACCAAACAACTACAAATCAAACTCATGGTTCACCTGCCCCAAAGTATTAGAATTAAAAATATTAAATTGTTAGAGAACTCTGTTCACACTCACTCCCTTCTGTAGTCACAACACAGCTCGACAGAATGGAGGCAGAAAAGAAATGGGTGAGTGCCAGACAGTCTAAGACAAATGAGCAGGAAACCCCTGGGGTCTCTCTCACAAGCAAGTTTGCCATTTTGGACTTTGATAAGGGCACTAATTACTCAGGAGTGAAGTCAGAGACACACTTGAGGCACAGCGAGTGGCTGACAGGAATAAGAAAGGAGGAGTGATATTGATGGAGGATTTGTTATGAGATGGGTGTTTCTAGCTATCAACTAACTCCAGGATGATGTGTGGCCTCCCTGATGCCAGGGTCAAGGATATCACAGAGTGGCTCCAGGACATTCCTCTGAGGGATGGTGAACAACCAGAGGTGGTGGTCAATGTTGGTATCACTGACATGGTTAGGAAGGAGATGAGGTCTTGCAATCAGAATTCAGGGAACGAGGTAGAAAGTTAGCAAGCAAGACCCCAAATATAGCAATGGTCAGATTATTTGTGGCACAGATTCCCTGTGCCACAAAGTACAGAGATAGGAGGATAAGGCAGGGAACAGTGTGGCTGGAAAGATGGTGCAAGACATAGGGCTTTAAATTCCTAAGACAGGATCAGAACATAAGTAGTTATTCAAGGTTTGTAGCTCTGGTGCCAGTTGTTATGGTTGTGGGCATGTTTGCCGAGCTGGGAAGTTGATTTGCAGATATTTTGTCCCCTGTCTAGTGACATCTTCAGTGCTTTTGAGCCTCCTGTGAAGCGCTGCTATACTGTATTTCATGGAATTTATTTAGTTCCGTTTCGGTTGCTTCTGATTGTTGGTTCCGGCTGTTCAGTGTTGTGACTGGTACATTGGGTCTAGGTTTATGTGCTTGTTGATGGAGTCAGTGGATGAGTACTATGCTTCTAGAAATTCTCTGGCTGTCCTCTGTTTAGCTTGTCCTACAATCATGGTGTTGTCTCAGTCAAAACTGAACCAAAAATTCCAGAGGACACAGTAGAGTAGCGCATCACAAGAGACTCCAAAGCACTGAAGATGTCATCTAGATAGGGGATGAAACATTTGCAAATCAACTTCCCAGTTCAGCAAGCATACCCACAATCACACCAAGTAGTAATTTTTAAAGAAGAGTCATACTGGACTTGAAACATTAACTGATTCTCTCTGAACAGATTCTCCCAGAGCTGCTGCATTCCTCACTATCATACAGAAAAGGCTCTTCGGCCCATTAGGTCTGTACGGTCAAAAAAAGTGCCAGCAACTACAATAGTCCTACTTTTCAGCCCTTGGCCCATAGCCTTCAGTGTTTGATATTTCAAGTGCTCACTCATATACATTTTAAAATGTTGGAGGTTTCCTGCCTCAATGCCCCTCCCAGGCAGTGCACTGCACACATCCACCACGTTCTGGGTGAAAACAAAAAAGGGGTTTTCCTCAAATCGCCTCAAAACCTCCTGCCCCCTTGTTATTGAACTTTCAACTAGGGAACAGTTGCTTTCTATCCACATCTCTCAGTCTTATACACCTCTATCAAGTCCTTAACTTTCTCTCCTCCAAAGAAAACAATCCAAGCTTATTCAGCCTCTCTCCATAGTTAAACTACTCCATTTCAGGCAACATCCTGGTGAATCTCCTCTGCTCTCCCTCCAGTATAATCAGATCCTTCTTACAGTTCAGAGAAAAAAAAACTGCACAGTGCTCCAGCAGTGACCCAACCAGAGTCCTGTAAGGCTTCATCATAATCTCCCTGCTCTTATAATCTGTGCAAAGACTGATAAGGCAAGTACCCTGTAAGCCTTCTGAGCCTTCCTATTAGCCTGCCCTGTCACCTTTAGGAATCTGTGGGCAAGCTCCTCTAGCTCCCTCTGAGCTTCCTTGTGTCCAGCCATTCATCGAATACTCCATTGTATCATACTTACCAGGGCTAAATTCCACAGCCACTAACCTGCTCAATCCATTATTGCTTCCGGTAGCCTAACACCTTCTTACTCACTGTCAACCACATGGTCAATCCTTGTTTCATTAGCAAACTTAATTATCTCCCCCTAACATCACAACAAGAATTTGAGCTACAGGGAGGGGCTGAATAGGCTGGGGCTATTTTCCTTGGAGAGTAGGAAGCTGAGGGGTGATCTTAGAGGTTTATGAACTCATGGAGAGGTAAGAATAGGGCGAATAGCCAAGGGTAGGGGAGTCCAAAATTAGAAGGCGTAGGTTTAAGGCGAGAGGGGAAAGATATAAAAAGGGACCGAAGGGGCAACCTTTTCATGCAGAGGACGATGCATGTATGGAATGAGCTCTCAGAGGAAGTGATGGACACTGGTACAATTACAACATTTAAAAGGCACCTGGATGGGGTATATGAATAGGGAGGAAGGGATTAGAGGGATATGGGCCAAATGCTGGCAAATAGGACTAAGTTAATTGAGGATATCTGCTTGGCATGGACACATTAGACCAAAAAGGTCTATATAACTGTATACCACTCCAACTCCCAACATATCCATAAACAATGGAGATGAGAATATCACAAACAATAAGGGGTCCACTGATCCCTGTGGTATACCACTACACACTGGGCTCCAGTCAGACAAACAACCGCCTACCACTACTTAGTCTCCTGTCACAAAGTCAATTTTGGATTCAACTTGCCAAGTTATCGCAGATCCCATTTGCTTTTACCTTCTTTATTGCTTCAGTCATGGTGGAAGACATGAGTAACATCCTAAAAATTCAAGAGAGTTGGGAGGTAGAGGGGAGTATGGTGGCCATCACCAAGGAGGTATTAGAAAAATTGAAAAGGTCTGAAGTTGGATAAGTCACCTGGACCAGATGGACCACACCCCAGAGTTCTAGAGGAGATAGCTGAAGAAATAGGAGGGATTAGCAATGATCTTTCAGAAACCACTGGAGTCAGGGAGGGTGGCAGACGACTGAAAAATCAGCAATGCTTAAGAAGGGTGTAAGGCAAAAGATGGGAAATTTCAGAGTGATTAGCCTGACCTCTGTTGTTGGTAAGATTTGAGTCCATTGTGAAGGATGAGATTTCTGAATACTTGGAAGTATATGATAAAATAGGGCAAAGTCAGTATTGCTTCATAAAGGGGAGGTCATGCCTGACAAATCTGTTAGAATTCTTTGAGATGGTAATAGCAAGATTAGACCAAAGACAGCCAATGAATGTTATCTACCTAGACTTCCAGGAGGCCTTTGACAAGATGCTGCACTGGAGGCTACAGAGTAAGAGAAGGGCCCATGGTGTTAGAGGCAAAGTACGAGTATGGATACAGGCTTGGCTGTGTTGCAGCAAGCAGAGTAGGGATAAAAGGGTCTTTCTTGGGATGGTATCCAGTGACTAGTGGTGTTCACAAGGATCAGTGTTTGGGCCCCAACATTTCATTTTATATATTAATGATCAAGATGAAGGAACTGAGGGTCTTCTGGCTAAGTTTGCCAATGATACAAAGACAGGTAGAGGGACAGGTAGCAGTGAGGCCGCAGAGTGGCTGCAGGAGGATTTGGACAGGTTAGAAGAGCAGGCAAAGAAATGTTAGATGGAATACGATGTGGGAAAGTGTGAGGACATGCACTTTGGTAGTAACAATAGAAACAAAGACAATTTCCGAAATCTGAAGTGCAAAGGGACTCGGGAGTTCTATTGCAGGAATCTCTCAAGGTAAACTTACAGGTAGTTAGGAAGGCAAATACAATATTGACATTTATTTTGAGAGGACTGGAATATAAAAGCAGGGATATACTTCGGAGGTTTTATAAAAAGCTCTGGTCAGACCACACTTACAAAGTATTGAGAGCAATTTTTGGCCCCATACCGCAGGAAGGACGTACTGGCCCGAGACAGTGTTCAAAGGAGGTTCACAAGAATGGCCCCAGGAATGAAAGGCTTAACACAGAATGTTTGAGGATTCTGGTTTTACACTCCAGAGGAGAAAGTGAGGACTGTGGACGCTGGAGATCAGAGTCAACGGATGTGGTGCCGGAAAAGTACGTCAGGCAGCAGACTGCAATTTCCACTCTCAGGAGGTCGATGATGCCCTGTAGCACATCATCTCCACTTCCCGCATTTCCATACTTGAACCCCATGTCCGACACCTTCCCCTGCCACTACCAGAAGTGCAAAATCTGCGCCCACATCTCCCCCTCACCTTCGCCCAAGGCCCCAAAGGATCCTTCCACATCAGACAAATTTACCTGTACCTCCACCAATGTCATCTACAGTAACTGTTGCACCCGATGTGGTGTCCTCTACATCGGGGAGACAGTACGCCAACTTGTGGACCGTTTCAGAGAACATCTCTGGTACACCTGCACCAACAATCGCCCCGTGGCTGAACATCAACTCCCTCTCCCACTCCACCAAGGACATGTAGGTTCCTGGGCCTCCTCCATTGCCAAACTCTAACCACCTGACACCTGGAGGAAGAACACCTCATCTTCCACCTTGGGACCCTGCAACCAGATGGGATTAGTGTGGATTTCACAGTTTCCTCATTTCCCTCCCAAACCTCCAACTCAGCACCACCCACTTGGCTTGTCCACCATCTTTCCCATCTATCCATTCCACCCTCCTCTCCGACCTATCACCTTCTCCCCAACCTTCATTTACCAATTGCATTCTCAGCTATCTTCATCCCAGCCCCACTCCCACCACCCTCCCATTTATCTCCCAGGGCTCCCAGCCCACAAGCCTCATTCCTGATTAAGGGCTTATGCTCAAAACGTTGATTCTCCTGCTCCTCTGATGCAGCTTGACCTGCTGTGCTTTTCTAGCACCACACACTTCAACTTTATACTCAATAGAGTTTAGAAGGATATGGGAAGATCGGATTGAAACTTAAAATACTGAATAGCCTGGACAAAGTGAACATTGGGAAGATGTATCCATTGACGAGAGAGACTAGGACTTGAGGGCAAAGCCTTAGCGTAAAGGGAAGACCCTTTAGAACAGAGATAAAAGGAGAAACTGCTTCAGCCAGAGACTGGTGAATCCATGGGATTCATTGCCACAGCCTTCAGAGGCAGCCAGGCCACTGAGTATATTTAAGACAGAGATAGATAGGTTCTTCATTGTCAAGGGGATCAAAAGGTTACAGGTTGAAAGTGGGAGAATGGGATTGAGAAACCTGTCAGCCACAACTGAATGGCAGAGCAGACATGATGGGCCTAGGTTCCGCTCCCAAGTCTTATGGCCTTATTATCAGTTTCCCATGTGGGACTGTGTCAAAGGCCTTGCTGAAATCCATATTGGAGAAAAAGTGAGGACTGCAGATGCTGGAGATCAGAGTAAAAAAAAAAAGGGTGGCGCTGGAAAAGCACAGCAGGTCAGGCAGCATCCAAGGAGGAGAGTTGACGATTCAAACATAAGCTCTTCAGAAAATGTGAGGGCCCCCCCCAAAGAGGACAGAGATAAATGGGAGGGGTGGGGCTGGGGTAAAGGTAGCTGGGAATGCGATAGGTAGATGAAGGTGAAGGTGGAGGGTGATGGTGATGGTGATAGGTCAGAGCAGAGAGTGGAGTGGATAGGTGGGAAGGAAAATGGACAAGTAAGGCCACGATGAGCTGAATCTATGATAAAAGGTGGGGTGAGGGGAAAATGGAGAAACTGGTGAAATCCACATTGATCCCATGCAGTTGGAGGGTCCCAAGGCAGAAGATGAGGTGTTCCTCCTCCAAGCGTCAGGTGGCTCAGATTTGGAGTGGAAGCAGCCCAGGACTTGCATGTCCTTGGCAGAGTGGAAGGGGGAGTTGAAGTGGTCAGCCACACGTTGGTGGGGTTGTTTAATGTGTGTCCCAGAGATGTTCTCCAAAACGTTCCTCAAGTTGGTGTCCTGTCTCCCCAATGTGGAGGAGACCACATCGAAAGCAACTGACACATTCGATGGCGTGTGGAGGTGCAGGAAAATCTCTGAAATTCCTTCCACATCCAAAAGATTTTCCTGCACCTCCACGCGTCATCTACTGTGTCCGCTGCTCTCAATGCGGTCTCCTCTACATTTGGAGGAGACAAGATGCCAACTTGTGGAACGTTTCAGAGAACATCTCTGGGGACACACACTAAACAACCCCACTGCCCTGTGGTCGAACACTTCAACTCCTCCTCCCACTCCACCAAGGACATGCAAGTACTGGGCCTCCTTCACTGCCAAGTTCTAGCCACCTGACATCTTCCACCTTGGGCCCTCCAATCACACAGGATCAATATCAAATTTGACCAGTTTCCTCATCTCCCCTCCCCCACCTTATCCCAGATCCAACCTTCCAACTCAGCACTGCCCTCTTGAACTGTCCATCTTCCTTCCTACCTATCCACTCCAACCTATCACCATCACCTCCCCAACCTTCATTTATCTATCACATTCCCAGCTACCTTTCCCCCAGCCCCACCATTCTCCCATTTGTCTCTCAGCACCTTTAGGTCCCCCTCAAATTCCTGATGAAGACCTGATGCTCGAAACATCTACTCTCCTACTCCTTTGATGCTGCCTAACCGGTTGTGCTTTCCCAACACGACATTTTATGACTGAAATCCATATAAACTACATAAATTGCTCTACCCTCGTCTACACACTTGGTCACATCAAAAAATTCCCACATGACCTCCCTTTGACAAAAATATTCTAACTACTCAATTCTCTCTAAATGGAGATTTAATGCTTTCATTCACTGTTTTCTCCAAATGCTTCTCTACTACTGTCATGAGGTTGACTGGTCTGTAATTTCTAGATTTAGGAGAAAGTGAGGATTGCAGATGCTGGACATCAGAGCTGAAAATTTGTTGCTGGAAAAGCGCAGCAGGTTAGGCAGCATCTAAGGAGCAGGAGAATCGATGTTTCGAGCATGAGGAAATGAGGAATTCTTCAGGAATGAGGAAAGTGTGCCAAGCAGGCTAAGATAAAAGGTAGGGAGGAGGGACTTGGGGGAGGGGCGTTGGAAATGCAATAGGTGGAACGAGGTTAAGGTGAGGGTGATAGGCCGGAGTGGGGGTGGGGGCAGAGAGGTCAGGAAGAAGATTGCAGGTTAGGAAGGTGGTGCTGAGTTTGAGGGTTGGGATTGAGACAAGGTGGGGGGGGGGTGGGGAGAAGGGAAACGAGGAAACTGGAGAAATCAGAGTTCATCCCTTGTGGTTGGAGGTTCCTAGGCGGAAAACGAGGTGCTCTTCCTCCAGCCGTCGTGTTGCTATGGTCTGGCGATGGAGGAGTCCAAGGACCTGCATGTCCTTGGAGTGGGAGGGAGAGTTGAAGTGTTGAGCCACGGGGTGGTTGGGTTGGTTGGTCCAGGTGTCCCAGAGGTTTCTAGATTTAGCACTACCACCCTTCTTGTAAAATTGAATCATATTAGCTGTCGATTCCTGAAGAAGGGCTAATGCCCGAAACGTCGATTCTCCTGTTCCCTAGATGCTGCCTGACCTGCTGCGCTTTTCCAGCAACACATTTCCATCTCTGATCTCCAGCATCTGCAGACCTCACTTTCTCCTCATATTAGCTGTCGGCCAATCCTCTAGCCCTTCCCCTGTGGCCAGAGATTAGTAAAAACCTGGGTCACAGCCTTAGGACTTTCTCCTTCATCTCCCACAACATCCTGGGATACAACTCATTCGGACTTGGGGGTTTGTCCACTTCTAAATCTGCCAAAACCTCCAATACCTCCTCATTTCTTATATTAATCTGCTCAAGAACCTCAGTCTATTGTCTCCTCGTATTCTGTATTTACATCCTTTCTCCAGAGTAAAGACAGATGCGAAGTACTCTTAACACTTTACCAATGTCCTCCAACTCCATGCATAGATTTTCCCCTTTACTCCTAATGGGCCCTATCTTTTCCCTCGTTAACTTCTGCTCCTGCATATACTTTAGTTAGAACCCCAAGATATTCTAATCTTGCCCACCAGTAGTTTTCTCATGCTCCCTCCTCACTCTGAGTTGCTTCCTTCAGTCTCCTCCTCTTCTCCTCTCCCCCCACTCCCCCCATCCCCTTCTCCCACCCCCAATATCGATAGTCCTCTAGGGCCTCTGTTGATTTGCTCCTTTTGTACCTGCTATTACATGTCTCTCTCTCCTTTTGGATCCGGTCCTGAATATTCCTAGACGTCCAAGTTCCCAGGGCTTGTTGCTCTGTTGTTTTACATAAAAAGGGAACATGCTGGGACCATACTCCCCCTGTACCTTTTTTTGAACACCTCCCACTGTTCCTCTTTAGTTTTATCCTCAAACGATGCTCCCGGTCAACTTCCCCACTTTACTAATTTTAATACAATCTGTCTTACCCCAATCCAAAACCTTTTTTTTTGCAGACCATCCATTTTATAAAAATATTTATAACGTACAGTGTTATGGTTTCCACCATAAAATGCTCCCCCACATTCAGTTTGAATGTGTCTGGCTTCATTCCCCAGAATTAGATCCAGCATTGCACCATACCTTGTCAGACAATCTACACATTAAAGAAACCCTTTTTTGTATACTTTTTGTCAATGTAATTTTTCCCCCTGAATCTTTTATACTATATTATCCCAAATAACATTGGAGCAGTCAAAATCCCCTTATTAATTACTCTCTTGCTATTTTCACATGCTTTAGTGAATTGACTGTATATCTACTCAATTGCCTGATTATTTGGAGTCTATAAAAACTGCCAATTTTTATTCCTAAATTCTACCCACAAAGCTTCCCTTTGATGACCCCTCCAAGGTATCATCCTTCGTGATTGCAGTAGCCGTCTGGCTGACTAATAATGCAACACCATCCCTAATGACTTTCAGTGTTTCTTTCAGATTTCTAGCATCTGCAGTACTTTATGTCTGAGTCAGTATTTGGGACCCTTGCTTTTCCCGACACACATTAATGATTCGGATTTCGTTGTGCAGGGGACAATTTCAAAATTTGCAGATGACAAAGCTGGGAAGAACTGTAAATTGTGAGGAGGACAATATGGAATTCCAGAAGGACACTAACAAGTCGATGGAACGGAGAAATAAGGGACAGATGAGGTTTGTGCAGAGAAGTTGGGACTAGAACAGACAAAGAATAATACAGCACAGGAACAGGCTCTTTGGCCCTCCAAGCCTGTGCTGACACATTCTGCCTTTCCAGAAGAAAACTGTCCTCACTGGATCCGTATCCTTATATTCCCTTCCTATTCATGTATCGGTCCAGGTGCTTCTTGAAACTGCTATTTTGTCTGCTTCCACCACCTCCTCTGGCAGCACATTCCAAGTACTCACCTCCCTTTGAGAGAAACACCTATCTCACACATCTTTTAAATTTCTCCCCCTTGCACCTTGAACTAGTGTCCCGTAGTAATTACCATCCCCCCCCCCCCCCCCCCACCGCACCACCACCTCCCAACCCTGGGAAAAAGCCTCAATCTTTTCACTGCATCCATACTATTCACAATCTTATAAACTTCTAATCAGATTGGCCCTCAACCTCCTGTGTCTCAGAAAAAAATCCAGCATACCAGGCAACCCCATGGTAAGTCTTGTCCGTACCCTTCCCAAAGCATCCACATCTTTCTGGTAATGTGGCAACCAAAACTATACGCAGTATTCCAACTGTGACGTAGAGTTTTATAAAGCTGCAGGATAACTTGTCTATCGTTATGCTCAATGCCCCATCCAATGAAGGCACAGGCTTTTTTTAAATTTAAAAACGACCTTATCTACCTGCGCCAACACCTTCAGTGATCTGTACACCAATACTCCCAAGGGTTCCGCCATTCATTGCATAATTTTCACCTGTACTTGACTTTCCTAAATGCATCACCTCACATTTGTACATATTAAACTCCATATGCCATTTTTCTGTCCATGCCTCCAACTGATCTATATCCTACTGTATTCGATGACAATCCTCCTCAGCATTATAGGAAGGATGCGGAAGCAGTGGAAAAGGGCGCAGAGGAGATTTACCAGGATGTTGCCTATGGAGGAAAGGTCTTATGGAGGAAAGGCTGAGGGACTTGAGGCAGTTTTTGTTAGAGAGAAGGTTGAGGGGTGACTTAAGAGACACAAGGTGATCAGAGGACTAGATAGTGTGGACAGTGAGAGTCTTTTTCCTCTGATGGTGAAGGCTAGCACGAGGTGACAAAGCTTTAAATTGAGGGGCGATAGGTATAGGACAGATGTCAGAGGCAGGTTCTTTACTCAGAGTATAAGGTTATGGAATGGCCTGCCTGCAACAGTAGTAGACTCACCAACTTTAAGGGCATTTAAATGGTCATTGGATAAACATACGGATGATAATGGAATAGCGTCGGTTAGATGAGCTTCAGATTGGTTTCGCAGGTCAGTGCAACATCAAGGGCTGAAGGGCCTGTACTGTGCTGTAATGTTCGATGTTCTAGCTGAAACTCCACTAATCTTTGTATCATCTGCAAACTTAGACCAGCTGTGTTTTCCTCCAAACCATTTATGTAGATCACAAACAGATCCTAGCACTGATCCCTGTTGAATGCCACTAGTCACAATCCTCCATTCTGAAAAGCACTCTTCCACCGCTATCTTTGGTCTATGACTAAGCCAGTTCTGTATCCATCTTGTCAGCTCACCCCAATACCATGATACTTTGCCTTTTGTACCAGTCTGCCATGAGGGACCTTGTCAAAGGCTTTACTGAAGTCCACGTAGACAACATCAACTGCTTTTCCCTCAAATCATCTATATCACCTCCTCAAAAAACTATCACAAAACCATGCCGTCTACCGCTAAGAAGTCTATTTGTTTCTAAACGCTAATAGATTTTATCCTGCAGAATCTTTGCCAATAATTTCCCTACCACTGACATGAGACTCATAGGCCTGTCATTTCCTGGATTATCTCTGCTCCCCTTCTGAAACAATGGGACAACTTTGGCTAATCTCCAGTCCTCAGAGACCTCATCTGTGGCCAAAGAGGATACAAAATTGTCTGTCAATGCTCCAGCAATTTGTTCTCTTGCCTCCCTCAATATTCTCGAATAGATCTCTTCAGAACCCAGGGACTTATCTACAAAGACTGTTCGCCTTGGAAAGAAGGCAGCTGAGAGGAGATCTGAGAGAGGTTTTCAAAATCGTGAGCAATCTGGAAAGAGTAGATAGGAGAAACTGTTTCTGCATGTAAGAGGAACAAGAACGAGGGGGCATTAATCAATTTGAAAAGAATACAACATAGCGAAAAGTTAGGGCATGGAACGAACTGCCTAGACATATGGTGGAGGCATGTTGAATTGAGGTATTCAGGAGAGTATTGGATGATTGATTTTAATCCAAATGATGTGCAAGGGTTTTGGGGGGGGGGGGGGGGGGGAAAGACGCGATAAGCAAGACGTTGTCCTGGGTCTTGCTGCTCATATGATGAGCCAATACAGGCCAAACGGGCTGAATGATCCCCTTGGACTATAATGTCAGTCTGTCCGTCCGTCAGTATCTGGCCACATCCCTATCTGCTGGGAATACAGTTATATTTCAGGACTATCTGAAATGAAAAATTGTTTTATTACTTGACTTTTTAGAAATTAAAGCGCATCAAGGTGGATAAATCCCCAAGCCCGATCAAGTCCATCCATCCTCGGATGTTGTGGGAAGCTAGGGAAGAAATTGCAGAGGTCCTTGCAGAGATTTTTTATTTCATCTTTAGCACAGGCGAAGTTCCAGAAGACTGGAGAGTGGTTAATATTGTTCCATTTTTTAAGAAAGATAAGCCAGGGAACTACAGGCCAGTGAGCCTGACATCAAGTTGGAGAGGATACTAAAGGACAGGATCAACCAAGGTCTGATTATGGATAGTCAGCATGGATTTGTGCACGGGAAGTCATGTCTGATAAATTTTTGAAAAACGCAAATAGGTAACAAGAGGATAGTTGAGGGTAGGACAGGGGATGTTATCAACATAGACTTTAATAAGGCCTTGAAAAGGTCATGAACAACAGGCTAATTATGAAGGTTAGTTTTCATGGGATCCAGAGACAGCTAGCTAATTGGCTTGATGATAGAAAGCAGAGGGTGATAGTTTAAGGTTGCTTCTTAGACTGGAGGCCTCTGACTAGTGGCCTGCCACAAGGGTTGGTGCTGGGATGCTGGTTATTTGATATTTACATAAATGATCTGAATGCGAATGTACTACGCATGATTATTAAGTTTGCAAATTATACAAAATTAAGAGGTATCATTGACAGCAAGGAAGATTATCAAAAATTAGAGGGATCTTGAAAAGATGGGGAAGTGGGCTGAGGATTGGCAAATGCAATTCAATACAGATAAGTGAGAGGTGCAGCACTTTGGAAAGTCAAACTAAGGTAGGACTTATACAGTAAATGGTAAGGTCCTGGGGAGTGCTGTAGAACAGAGGGACCTAGGAGAACAAAGACAGTTCTGGAATGTAGGTTTGCTCGCTGAGCTGGAAGGTTGGGTTTCAGATGTTTCGTCAACATACTAGGTAACATCAGTAAGCCTCCAGACGAAGCACTGGCGATATAGTCCGCTTTTTTGCTTACAGGTTTCCTTGGGCGGGTGACATCATTTCCGAGGTAATATCATTTCCTGTTCTTTTCCTCAGGGGTGGAAAATGGGATCCAAGTCAAAGTGTTTGTTGATAGAGTTCCGGTTGGAATGCTGTGCTTCTTGAAATTCTCGCGGGTGTCTATTGGACTTGTCCTAGGATGGATGTGTTGTCCCAGTCATAGAGTAAGAGATGTACAGCATGGAAACAGGCTCTTCTGTCCAACCCGTCCAGGTCGACCAGATATCCCAACCCAATCTAGTTCCGCCAGCACCCAGCCCATGTCCCTCAAAACGCTTCCTATTCATATACCCATCCAAATGCCTCTTAAATGTTGCAATTGTACCAGCCTCCACCACTTCCTCTGGCAGCTCCTTCCATACATGTAACAACCTCTGTGTGAAAATGTTGCCCCTTAGGTCCCTTTTATATCTTTCCCCTCTCACCCTAAACCTATGCCTCCAAGCTCTGGACTCCCCCACCCCAGGGAAAAGACTGTCAATTTATCCTATCCATGCCCCTCAATTTTGTAAACCTCTATTTGGTCACCCCTCAGCCTCCAACACTCCATGGAAAACAGCCTCAGCCTGTTCAGCCTCTCCCTATAGTTCAAATCCTCCAACCCTGGCAACATCCTTGTAAACATCTTCTGAACCCTTTCAAGTTTCACAACATCTTTCCAATAGGACGGAGACCAGAAAATTGCACACAATATTCCAATAGTGGCCTAACCAATGTCCTGTACAGCCACATGACCTCCCAACTCCTGTATTCAATACTCTGACCAATAAAGGAAAGCATACCAAACGCCTTCTTCACTATCCTATCTACCTGCGACTCCACTTTCAAGGAGCTATGAACCTGCACTCCAAGGTCTCTTTGTTCAGCAACACTCCCTAGGACCTTACCATTAAATGTATAAGTCCTGCTAAGATTTACTTTCCCAAAATGCAGCACCTCGCATTTAGCTGAATTAAACTCCATCTGCCACTTCTCAGCCCATTGGCCCATCTGGTCCAGATCCTGTTGTAATCGGAGGTAATCTTCTTTGCTGTCCACTACACCTTCAATTTTGGTGTCATCTGCAAACTTACTAACTGTATCTCTTATGCTCACATCCAAATCATTTATGTAAATGACAAAAAGTAGAGGACCCGGCACCGATCCTTGTGGCACTCCACTGGTCACAGGCCTCCAGTCTGAAAAACAACCCTCCACCACCACCCTGTCTTCTACTTTTGAGCCAGTTCTGTATCCAAATGGCTAGATCTCCCTGTATTCCAACAGATCTAACCTTGCTAATCAGTCTCCCATGGGGAACCTTGTCAAACACCTGACTGAAGTTCATATAGATCACATCTACTGCTCTGCCCTCATCAATCCTCTTTGTTACTACTTCAAAAAAGTCAAAGTGGTGCCCTTCCTCATCTGTATGTAAACATAGTAGTGAGAGAGGAGGTCAGGTCTTTTTGTGGCTAGTTGAAGTTCATGTATCCTGCTGGCTAGTTTTCTGTCCGTTTGTTACAGTTCTTGCAAGGCATTTTGTAAGTAACATTTATTTTGCTGCTGTCTGTATCGGGTCCTTCAAGTTAATTAGCTGCTGTTTTAGTGTGTTGGTGTGCTTGTGGGCTACCACGATGCCAAAAGGTCTAAGTAGTTTGGAAGTCATTTCGGAGAGGTCTTTGATGTAGGGAAGAGTGGATAGTGTTTTGTCTGCTTGTTTGGGTTTGTTGCTGAGAAAAATCAGCGGACTATGTTCGTTGGGTACCTATTCCTTTTGAATACAATGTATAAGTAATTTTCCTCTGCTCTTCATAGTTCTTCTGTGCTGCAGTGTGTAGTGGCTTATCAAAATAATGTTCGAATGCAGCTTCATTTGTGGATGTTGGATTTCTTCTGTAGTTCAGTATTTGGACTTTTGTGTTGTTTTCCTGTAGATGCTGGCTTGAAGTTCCCCATTGGCTGTTTGCTTTACTGCAACATCTAGAAATGGCAGTTTGTTGTTGTTCTCCTCCTCTTTAGTGGCTTTTATGCCAGTAAGGGTATTATTGATGGTCTTGAAGGTTTCCTCTAATTTGTTTCGTTTAATGATGACAAAGGTGTCATCCACGTAGCAGACCCAAAGTTTGGGTTGGATGATTGGCAGAGCTGTTTGTTCGAGTCTCTGCATTAGTGCCTTTGCTAAGAACCCTGATATCGAAGATCCCATGAGTGTATTTGGGTTTGTCTGTAGGTTGTTGCTGTTGAAGGTGAAGTGTGTGGTAAGGCATAGGTCCACTAGCTTGGTGATACTGTCCTTGCTGATGAAGTTGGTGTTTGGTGTAGGTGTCTTTGGTTCTTCTAATAGTGTAGTCAGTTTCCTTGGCCAGGATGATGTTGATGGAGGTGAACAGAGAATTCCTAGAAGCATGACATTCCAACCAGTATTGTAAAATCAACAAACACATTGACTTGGATTCCATTTACCACCCCCGAGAATAAAAAAAAAAAACAGGAAATGACATCACCAACCCATGGAAACCTAAACACAAATAAAAAGGAGGCCATACCATCAGTGCTTTATCCAGAGGCTCACTGATGTTACCTAGTATAAAACCGAACCTTCCAGCTCAGTGAGCAAACCTAAATCCAGAACCTCAATCTGAGCTACAAATCTTAAAACTTGCTAAGGACATAGTTCTTTGAAAATGACATGACAGGTTGTCAGGCTGCTGAAGGCAGCATTTAGCATGTTGATTTTTGTCTGTCAAAGCACTGAGTGTAGAAGTTGGAACATTATGTTATAGTTGTATAAATAATTGGTGAGGCTTCATTTGAAATATTGTGTACAGTCTTGGTCACCCTATTATAGGAAAAACTTAAACTGGAAAGTGTGCATAGAAGATTTACAAGGGTACTGCCAGGACAAGTAGGCATGAGTTATAGAGAGAGGTTGGCCAGGATAGGAATTTGTTCCTTGGGACATAGGAGAATGAGGGGTGTCCTTATTGAGGTGTATAAAAATTATGAGGGATATAGATAGGATGAATGCATATAGTCTTTTATCCCAGGGATGGGGGAATTGAAAACAAAAGAGCAGGGGTTTAAGGTAAAAGGGGAAAGATTTAACAAGGACCTGAGGGGCAATTTCTTCACACAGAGAGTGGTGTATATATGGAATGGGCTGCCAGAGAACAGGCAGGTATAACAGCAACATTTTAAAAACATTTGGATAGGTGCATGGATGGGAAGGGTTGAGGGATATGGACCAAATGCAGGTAATTGGAACTAGCTGAGTGGGCACCATGGTCAGCACGGACCAGTTTGGGCCAAAGGGCCTGATAACGTGCTGTATTACTCTATGACTCGAAGCTAGAAGCTGCATGCCATTTTTACTGAAAAGACTTTGAAAGTTTTGCATAGTTGCTTCTCCAACAAGAAATGGAGTTTATGATCTTCACACCTGTTTTCCCATTAAGAGAGAGGATTAAGGGCCCTAATGTTCATGCTGGTCTAGCAACTCTCTCCAAAATTAGTTCTGCTCTACAGACCAAGGATCAGAGTAAAAAAGACATGCTAGAGAACACAAGACTCTCTTGAAATCTTAATCTCAGCAGAAGCCCCTGGGAACCGGAGACTTTTCAAATACCAATTCCCCCTGTACAGGCTGAAAGATTGGGCTGTCATGTTCTGAAGAATCAAACATACACCATTAACTCTTCAGCTTCATCAACAGGAAAAGACAACATGAGAAGTCATCACATTCTATCCCTGACCTAAAAGGAGTCATTTTTACCCAAGAATAAAATAATCCATCACATTTGCAGAAACCGGAATTTTTGAATTTTAAGCTTATGTCTAGGTGTGGAATTAAAGCGATAGAGTTTTAATTCCAGATTACATTTTAATCGGCATTTGCCAGTTGCTTTAAGAATAAGCTGCAGTTACAAAAATCAGATTATTTTGGATTCATTAAAAGAAGCCTGGGGGACCTTGCTCTTGTTCTGGATCAAGTACAAAAGAGAAGCAACTGGCCATTTTGGTGATTGAATCACGACATTTACACAGGCAGCTGGTGGAGCAGTGGGACTTCAGCACATTCCTCCAGTCACAGTAATATCATTGAGAACAAACTACTTAAAAGCAGAAGTAGGCCATCCAGCTCTTTGAGCTTTTTATTAGTTTCCATTTCAACTACCACCTTCCTATTTACCCCTGTTGCCCGTTGATCCCCTTACCTAAAAAGGGATCTATCCACAACTATCCACACTTTAAAAATATTCAATGAGCCCACCTTCAAAAGCTGCACACTCAAAATGCATTTGCATCTGTCTTGAAAAGGTTACTCCAAATTTTTAAGCTGTGCCTGATCGTTCTCTTTCTGCCAAAAAACAGTTTTTCCAATTTATTTTTAACTATTGTGATTACTCAGCCATCGTTCTTTCGATCTTGTGATATTCCTGACAGTCACTAACCTCCACTCCCTACTTTGTCTTCACACTGTAATTACTAAATCACACTCAACTGGGAGTGTCTCACATTAGAGGTCAGAAACTTCCCTTTAAACCCACAAACAATTCGAGGAGCCCAAGACCATGGCTGCTGCTTAGTTCAATTCCCAATGATGCCACCAAACAACACAGAAAACAGGGGTAGAAGTAGGCATTTAGACCTTCGAGTCTGATCCACCTTTCATTAGGATCAAGACTTAGGATTAGAGAATTAGACTCCCCAGTCACCAGGAACATCCTATGTTTACCTAGTCTAGTCCCAGTCAGAATTTTATATGTTTCTATAAAGAACCCCTCATTCTTCTAAAGTTCAGAGAATATAGTCCAAACCACTGCAGTCTGGCTTTATACACCAGTTCTGCCATCCCAGGAATCAGTCCAATGAACCTGCACTACACTCCCACCAATGCCAGAACATCCTTCCTCAGAAGGAAAGCAAAATCTGCAAATTATACTCCAGCTGTGGTCTCACCAAGATACTGCGTTGTTGCAGCAAGGCATCCCTGCTCTTGTACTTGAATCCTCTCACTACGAAGACTAAATTGCCATTTACCTTCTTTACCACATACTACACCTACTTGTTTTGGTGATTGATAGGAGAGGACACCTAGACCTCATTGCACTCCCCTTTCCTAATCTATTGCCATTTAGATAATAATCTGCCTTCCCGCTCACTCAGCCTAAAATCATTTAAACATCTCTGCTTACTCCTCACAGATCACCTTCCCACTCAGCTCGGAGTCCTCTGAAAATGTGGCGATATTACATACAGATCCCTTATCTAAATTAAGAATAATCCATGTGACATTGCTTGTCAGGAAGTATCCTGATCCATAACCTGAAATTCTGATCAGATCAGAATGTGCACATCTAGTTCTCACAGTACCCCACCTGATATGGCAGGAATGGGTTGGCATTACCCTGCCCCCTCTAGAAGAGGCAGGGACTCCCTGCTAACTCCCCAGACTGTAGTGAAGGAGGGGGGATCCCTTTCCTTGAAGCTCAGAGCTACAACCTTTCATACCTGTTGTCAAGGCTTCCTTCACCTTTACAGCAACGAACGGCGGAAGAGGGTCCGCTGAATTCACCATGGAACCCACCTCATAGGAATTAAACGAGAGGCGAAGAAATGGAGCCATGACTCAAATGGAGGAGAATCTGGGTAGCAAGAAAAAACAAAATTCAAATCATGCAAACTCAAAGGTCCTTAAAATCAAAGCTTTAATGACAATCAATCCCAAGGATTTACAGACTATTCAGGAAGTTATACCGAAGGCAGAATCCATACATTTACAAACACTGGCATTTCTGTGGAAACTGAGTCAGGGATCTGATTCAGGAAAACAAAACAGAAACAAACACCAGAACCATATCCCAGTGTTATAGAGTGACAGACACTACTCTCCAGTACTTTACCCCAGAGTTATACAGTTACAGACCCGTCCCCATCAGTATTGTAACCCAAGCATCATACAGTGGCAGACCTCACATTGACTTCTAGCAGAAGAACATGGTCATTTTAAAATCTTCAGCTTTTTTTTCCCCCAAAACTTTTCCGTGGCCTCATTGACCTGTCTTTCAAGTCTCCTCTGGCCCTATAATCCTCCAGGAGCGCTGCGTTCATTGAAGTCTAGATTATTGCCACCCAGTTGTAAACAGTCCAGTTGCCTTGGTCCTTAACTGTGAACTCCAATGTTTTCTCTCATCCAATTTAAGTTGATGTTTATTTTAAACACCATTGACCAAAGTTTTGGTGCATTACCACCATCCTGATAGCTCAGTTTCAAACTTGGCTCAATAAGCCTACTGTTAAACCCCTTTTTAAAAAAAATCCCAGGGCATTATGCAAATGCAAGTGTTGTTGTATGCAGTGAAGTTGGGTCTGTCTCTAGCCAATGAACCCCTGCAACATTACTACCTCACCCCCTTGCCCCAAAATGGGCACTGTACTTGCTCTTTGCTGGTGGGTTTCAGGCAGGAACAGGCAGCATGCTGTGTCAGCATTGCCACAGACATGGAATTTCACAGAATTCCAGTGATGAAACATTGCAACACAGTAAGGTCACTGCAGCAGCCAGGAGGGCTTGAGCTGAGAATCAGGAAACTGTCAAAGGCACTAGTATCCCTAACTGAAAGACTCATTCACAAATGCAACATTTGTATCCCATTTCTGTTTGGCAAAAGCCCTGTAACAAATGGCTAATAAACAGTATGGGTGGAATGAGCACAATGTATGGCAGAATGTGGTTCAAGGGGAGGTAAGAGATAGTTTTGGGTGTTGAGAACATGTTGATCACATTTTCTGACTGCATGGAGGTGATGGACAGCACCTCAAGCATCTACTTCAGCCCTTATTATTGAAGCAAACAAACTGGCACCATGGAGTTCAGAGGTGCATGCTTTTAATGAGAACTCTAAATAAACAGAAACTTGTATAAAAGTTCCAGTGAGGCCACAGCTGGAGCACGCTGTATAATCCTGGTTGCCACTGTAGGACAGATGGCATTGCAGTGGAGGAGGTGCAAAAGGAGATTCACCAGGAAATTACCTGGATGGAGCATTTCAGTGAAGAAGAGAAACTGGATGAACTCAGGTTTCTTTATCTGTGGAGCAGAGGAAGCTGAGGGGAGGTGTCTAAGGTTATGAGGGACATGGATAGGTAGATAGGAAACACTATTCCCTTTGGTCAAAGGGATTAATAACATGGGACCAGATTATTAAAGGTGAAAGGCAGAAGGTTGAGAGAGAATTTGGAGGGAAACCTCTGGAATGTAGGGAGGGTAATTGAAGGAAACCTCAACCCTTAAAAAGGTACTTGGGTAAGCACTCGAAATATCATAACATCTAATGCTGTGGGCCAAGTGCAGGAAATGAGACTAGTGTAGAAAGGCCAGCACAGGGTTTATAGGCCGAGGGGGCCTCTTCTGTGCTGTATTACCTTGTGTTTCTGTAAAAGTGTGGAAAGACAGACTCCAGTTCACTCCTTCAGCTGAACCAGATCAACTTGTGGGACAGAGGGTGGAACAGGAAAGAGACAGAAAAAAAATGTTTTGAGTGGGCAGGAATAATCTCCATTTCAGCATTCTCATTCACACACTTAGTTTCACTGGCATTTGGTGGCAGGCCTCACACTTGCCCCAACAGCTCTTCTCTCTCTATGACAGAGCCCCTCCTCAATTCCTCTCAAACCCCCTTCCTCACCCTCAAGTATTACATGTTGCAACAACTGGCAAGGTAACAAGGAGGATTTAAGAAGTTGATTGTACAATCTGAAGGAATCAACTTGTGATTGAAGATACTCAAATGTAGGTAACAAAAACAGAAAATTTGCAAAGCAACTCAGACTGAGCAGCTAGAAAACCCTTCAAAAACCAGAGTATCAAACTGTCATCCCAAATTCAAAAATGCCTCTCTGCATAATCCTGACCCATGATCCCCCACCACAAACAACAATACCCCAGGCAACAACAATATAGAAATCATCCCGCACCCCCGACACCGAACTGTCCAGTCCTCCCACAGCAATGAACCATAATCCAGTTTCGACAAAAAGGAAAGCGGAGCCATCCCACTCTCATTGAGGAGAGAACGCAGACAGATCAGACAGCATTCCAAAACAACAGACTGAACAACATGTTCACACTGTCCCCCCCTCAAACACTCCTAGGTCAGAGACAGCAATACCCGGGGTTAGATGGTTTGAAGGATATTTCCAATTTCAACAGCTGTTTCAAGGAATGTCTGAGTAAAGTTTGCAATTTTCACAGGGGTCCACCTCCTATCCATAGAGGTAGACAGAGGTCACTCCTCACTACTGTTTGCAAAGGAACATCGAAGCTGTGTGAAGCCAAGGGCGTTTAATAACAGGCGCAATGCCTGGGAGTCAGTGAGCTCAAGCTCAAATGGAAATGGCTCAATTTTGAGATCCAGAAAAAGTTGGAGAACATAGACTCCATGTCCACCCGTGTCAGGGGGCCATGATTCACATCCTACACGAGGCTGAAGTGCAAAATTCATGCACATCCTCTTACTGCAGGACTGACATGATTGGGGTGTGAGCATAAAAGATTACAGCAAGACCAGTGTCCTCTCTGGTGGATGTTGAAAAGCACAGGTCTTGTTTCAAACATACACAATACATTGAAGATGAACAGTACCATTCACTCTGGATGATGATTTGCTGGTATAGATTTAATGTTGTTTTGATGGTACAGGCACAGTGGGCCATAGGGCCTCTACTTTACTGTAGTATTCTATTAAAGAATCTTTAGCCAGAGGTCACGAGTGAGTGGTCCATCTCCGCCTCCTCCAGTAATCCCCAGATTCGCAGATACCAGTCTTCAGCCAATTTGACTCACAGTGATAACAAGAAATGGCTGGATGCACTGGATACTGCAAAGGCTATGGACCTTGAATACATTCCAGCAATAACATACCAAAAGACATAGGAATAGAAATTAGGCCATTCAGCCCATTGAGTCTGCTCTGCCATTCAATCATGGCCGATTAGTTTCTCAACCTCATTATCCTGCTTTTTCCCTGTAACTCTTGACAATCAATAACTTATTTATCTCTTTTTAAAGGTATTCAATTACCTGACCTCCACACCCTTCTGTGGCAATTCACCCCTTTAGCTTCTCCTTAGCTCCATTCTAAAAAGGTCTTTCAGCTGTGCCCTCAGGTCTTTGTCTCTCCTGTCAATGGAATCATTTTCCCAACATCCACTTTGTCGAGGCCATTCAGTATTCTGTAAATTTCAATCAATCAGAGCCCCCTTCATCCTTCTAAACTCAGAGTACAGACCCAGAGTTCTCAAATATTTCTCTTAATACTGAAGACTTGCGCCAGATCTTGTACAATAACATTGGCATCTACCTGACAATGTGGAAAATTGCCCAGGTATGTCCTGTACACAACAAGCAGGACAAATCATAAAAAGGTCACAAGTGGGGATGTTCACCAAAGATTGACAATGTTCAGCATCATTCATGGCAGTACATGTTCAAATGCAACAAGATCTGGACAATGTGCAGATTTGGATTGACAGGTGGCAAGTCACTTTTTTAAAAAAAATCATTCACAGGATGAGGGTGTCTCTAGCTGGGCCAGCATTTATTGCCTATCCCCAATTGCCCAGAGAGCAGTTAACAGTCAACCACAGTGGCCTCCATGTGACTCCAGTCAGCCAAGTATGGCAGTTTCCTTCCCTATAGGACATTACTGAACCAGATGGGAGTTTTCTCTCCCAACAATCAACAATGGTCAGGATTAGACTCTTTCTTGCAGACTTATTGTATTCAAATTCCACTATCTTCCATGGCAGGATTCAAACTCAGGACCCCAGAATATTCCCTGTGTCTCAGGATCAACTGTCTAGTGATAATACCACTAAGCCATCACCTCCCCATACAAATGCTAGGCAATGACCATCGCCAACAAAAAACACAATCTAACCATCACCCCTTGACATTTACTGACATCGTCATCACTAAGCCCCCACTAACAACATACTGAGGGTTACCATAGACCAGAAACTGGAGTAAAAATCCAAACATCTGCAGACACTGGAAATCAGAAAAAAAAACAAATTGCTGGAAAAAACTCATCGGGTCTGGCAGCATCTGAGGAGAGAAAAAGTTAACATATCAGGTCCAATGACCCTTCTTCAGAAGAATTGTTTTTGTTTCAGACAAGAAACTGAACTTGACCTGTTACATAAGTATAGAGGCTAGGGATATTGCGGAGAGTAACTCACTTCCTAAGTTCAAAAAGCTTGTGCACCATCTACAAGGCACAAGTCAAGAGTGTGATGGAATACTCTCCATTTGCCTGGAGGTATGTAGCTCCAGTAACACTCAAGAAGCTTGACACTATCCAGGACAAAGCAGCCTGCTTGATTGGCACCCCAACCATAAGTATCCCCTCCCTCCACCACCAACACGCAGTAGCAGCAGTGTGTGCTGTCCACAAGTTGCTCTGCAGAAATTCAAAGATCCTCAGACAGTAACTTCCAAACCCACAGCCACTTCCATCTAGAAGGACAAGGACGACTGATCCACGAGAACGCCCTCTCCCTGCAAGTTCCCCTCTGAGCCACTCACCATCCTGACTTGCAAATAGATCACTGTTCCTTCACTGTCGTTGGGTCAAAATCCTGGAATTCCCTCCCTAACAGCATTGTGGGTCAACCGACAGCACACAGATTGTGGCAGTTCAAGAAGGCAGCTCACCACAACCTTCTCAAGGGGCAGGCAATAAGTGTTGCTCCAGCCAGCAATGCCATTAATGAATGAAGAAAAACTCAATTCCTCTGGGATGTTACACCGGAGGGTATAATTTCACAGAATTCACAATGGCTTAGATTTCCAGAGCTATTTAATGTCAATCTGCATCAGTTTTTATGTGAATCTGGGCAGGGCCGGCCTCTGGTTGATTTAAGCTCTCTATCACAGCCTAGACCTTCTAAGGCAACCAGACAACTCAGTTACCACCTGGCTATCAGCTAACACATGACAAAACTAAGACTGCTGCTTCCTGTTCTAGCTACCAACTGGATAATTAAGTCTCAGATTCAGAAAAGACAAGGCACCAGCTTAATTTTGAATTCATTGATAAATAGTTCAAAAATTGAATCAAATTAAGTCAAATAATGGAAAGATGGGTTTAGTTGCATGGAAAATTATGGAAATTTTTTTTAGGGTGGTGGTTCTCAGGGGAAGTTAAGATTCCAGATCAAGTAATAGAACAGAGTATGGAAAGGATCTGAAATCTAACTTCAGGCACAGCAGATAAGGGGATAATTAGGAGAAGGGGCGCAGTCAATGCAGGATGGAGGGTGTTGTAGTTAAATGCACACAGTATACAAAACAAGGTAAATGAGGCCATAGCTCAGATGGAAATTGGCAGGTATAATGTTGTGGATATCAAAAATGTGGGCGGCACGGTGGCACAGTGGTTAGCACTGCTGCCTCACAGCGCCTGAGATCCGGGTTCAATTCCCGCCTCAGGCGACTGACTGTGTGGAGTTTGCACGTTCTCCCAGTGTCTGCGTGGGTTTCCTCCGGGTGCTCCGGTTTCCTCCCACAGTCCAAAGATGTGCAGGGTCAGGTGAATTGGCCATGCTAAATTGCCCGTAGTGTTAGGTAAGGGGTAAATGTAGGGGTATGGGTGGGTTTCGCTTCGGCGGGTCGGTGTGGACTTGTTGGGCCGAAGGGCCTGTTTCCACACTGTAATGTAATCTAAGTAAATCTAATCTAAAAATCTAAGTGACTGCAAGGGGATCAGGACTGGGGGCTTAAGATTCAGGCATACTCATCCTATTGAGGGGGCAGCAGATGGGCAGAGGGAACAGGGTTGCTTTGATAGTAAGAAATAAAATTAGATTGATAGCAAGTGGTCAAAGACATAGAATCTGTGGGGGGTGGGGCAAAGAGTTGAGGAACCTCAAAAGGAAAGAGATAGACCCTAATGGGAGTTGTGTCTAGACTCTGAGCAGCAGTCAGGATGTAAAGAAGAAAATAAATCAGGAAATGAATAGGGAAGTATGAAAGGCAGTGTTACAATCATTGGGAGAACTTCAACATACAGGTGGACTAGAAAGACAAAACAAAATCAGGCTGGTAGCAGAACTTGAAAGAAAATGAATTCAAAATATCGTCAAGATGGCTTTTTTACAGCAGTTTGTTGCAGAGCCCACTTGGAAACAGGCACTTCTAGATTTGGTGATGAGACAGACTTGATTAGGAAGCTTAAAGATGAAGAAACCCCCAGGGAAGCAGTGACCATAGTATGACAGAATTCACCTTATAGTTTCAGAGGGAGAAGACCGAATCAGATGTAAAGGTATTACAATGGAGTAAAGGGAACGACAACGACAAAGGGAGGAACTGCCAGAGTTCACTGTGTCATAGATGTACAGTATGGAAACAGACCCGTCAGTCAAACTCACCCATGTTAACCAGATATCCTCCGAAATCTAGTCCCATTTGCCAGCATTTGACCCATATCAGTTTACAACATTTAAAAAGCCATCTGGATGGGGTAGATGATTAGGAAGAATTTTATCATACCAGCCTCCATAACTTCTGGCAGCTCATTCTACAGATGGACCACGCTCTATGCGAAGAAGTTGCCCCTTTAAAGTCCCTTTTATACCTTTCCCCTGAAACCTACATCTTCTAGTTTTATATTCCCCCACCCCGGGGAAAAGACCTTGCCTATTTACCCTATGTATGCCCCTCATGATCTTATAAACCTCTATAAGGTCATGCCTCAGCCTCCGACATTCCAGGGACAATAGCCCCAGCCTATTCAGTGTCTCTATAATTCAAACCAATAAAAATGGGTTTGAGGCGGCACAGTAGCTTTGTGGTTAGCACTGCTGCCTCACAGCACAAGGGATCTGGGGTTTAATACTAGCCTCAGGCGACTGTCTTTGTGGAGTTTTCACATTCGCCCAGTGTCTGCTTGGGTTTCCTCCCATAATCCGAAGTTGTGCAGGTTAGGCGAATTGGCCATGCTAAATTGCCCAGTGTTCAGGGACGTATAGGTTAGGTGCATTAGTCAGGGGTAAATATATAAAATAGGGTAGGGGAATGGGTCTGGCTGGGTTAATCTTCAGACGGTCAGTGTGGACCTGCTGGCCGAAAGGTCTGTTTCCACACTGTAGGGATTCTTTGATTTATTTCTAACCTGAGCAACATCCTTGCAAATCTTTTGAATCTTTTCAAGATTCACAACATCCTTCTCATAGCAGAGAGACCAAAATTGCACACAATACTCCAAACTAATGTCCAGCACAGCCGCAGCATGACCTCCCAACTCCTACACTCAATGCTCTGACCAATAAAGGCAAGCATACCAAACGCCTTTTCACTATCTTGTCTGCCTACAACTCCACTTTCAAGGAATTATGAACCTGCACTCCAAAGTGTCTTTGTTCAGCAACACTCCCAGGACATTACCATTAAGTGCATAAATATTGCCCTGATTTGCCTTTACAAATTTATCCCCACATTTATCTAAAATCCATCTACCATTCCCCAGCCCATTGGTCCATCTAATAAAGATCCACCACACCTTCAATTTTAGTGTCATCTGCAACTTACTAACCATAATTATGTTTACATCCAAATCATTTATACAAAATGAAGAAAAGCAACAGGCCTAGCACCGATCCTTGTGACACACAGCTGGTCACAAGCCTCCAGTCTGAAGAACAACCCTCTACCACCACCCTCTCTTGTACCTTCCAGCCATTTCTGTACCCAAATGGCCAGTTCTCCCTGTATTCCATGTAATATAACCTTTCTAACTAGTCTAGACCATAAGACTATAAGACATGAGGAACCTTGTCAAGCACCTTACAGAAATCCATATTGATCACAGCCACTGCTCTGCCCTCATCAATCCTCTTCGTTACTTCAAATAACTCAATCACTTTGGTGAGAAGGGAAGCCTAGCAGGGAAGAGGGTGATGCAGCAATGGCAGGTGTCTCTGGGGGTAATTGAGGAGGCAAAGCAGAAATTAATCCCAAAGAAGAAACATCATAAAAGAAAGATGAGGCAGCCACAATGGACAAGGAAAGTCAGGGACAGCATAAAAGAAAAAAATAAAAAGCACACAGAGTGGTGAAGATCAGTCTGAAGTCAGAGGATTGGGAAGCGTTTAAAAACTAGCAGCGGACAACTACAAAACAAAAATAGGTGGGGAGGGGGGAAGAAAAATGTGGGCTAGAATCATATAGATAAGAAGGTGAAGAGGGGCAAGAGAAGACATTGGACAAGTGGAAAATGAGACTGGAGTAGTAGTAAATGGGAAATAAAGAAATGGCGGAGGAACTGAACAGATAATTTGCATTACTTTTTTTTTGAAAAGTAGGAGACACCAGCAATGTACCAGAACTTCGAAAGAGTCAGGCACAGAGGTGAGTGTGGTAGCTGTCACTAAAAAGGTGCTGGTGAAGCTGAAGAGGTGTAAAGGTGGATCAATCTTCCAGACCATATGGACTACACTCTAGCGTTCTGAATGGAGATAGCTGAGGAGATTGTAGAGGCATTGGTGGCAATCTTTCAGGAATCGCTGAGATCAGGGAGGGTCTAACAGAACCAGAAAATGTATCATGCAATATCCCTGTTTAAGTATGAGAGGGAGACAGTAGACAGGAAAATGGTTGGCTCAACTCTGTCACAGAGTCAGAGATGTACAGCATGGAAACAGACCCTTATGTCTGATTCATACATGCTGACCAAATATCCTAAATTAATCTCGTCCCATTTACCAGCACTTGGCCCATAATCCCTTTAAACCCTTCATATTTACAGCATGGCGGCACAGCCTCAGGTGACTGTGTCATGTTTGCACATGCTCCCAGTGTCTGCATGGGTTTCCTCCGGGTGCTCCGGTTTCCTCCCACGGTCCAAAGATGTGCAGGTTAGGTGAATTGGCCATGCGAAGTTGCCCATAGTGTTTTAGAGATGTGTAGGGTAGGTGCATTAGTCAGGGGAAACAAAATAAATAGGGTAGACGAATGGGTCTGGGTGGGATACTCTTTGGAGGGTCAATGTAGACTTGTTGTGCTGAATGGCCTGTTTCCACACTGTCGGGATTCTATGAAAAAATTGGTTATCGATTGAGCTGGAGAGACATGGCATAGCCTGCCGTGTACAGGGCAAGGCAGAATAGAACATCACCATGTTCAGTCCTTAGTGCATGACCTGTAACTCACTCAGCCCCCCAGAATGGATTAGATTAGACTACTTACAGTGTGGAAACAGGCCCTTCGGCCCAACAAGTCCGCACCGACCCGAAGTGCAACGTACCCAGACCCATTCCCCTACATTTACCCCTTCACCTAACACTATAGGCAATTTAGCATGGTCAATTCACCTAACCTGCACATTTTGTTTTGGATTGTAGGAGGAAACCAGAGCAGGAAAAGGAACAAAATTATTTTCCAGTGACCCCTGCTGCTGCTGCCACCATGTACAGTTAACCACAGCTGACAAGGGAAATTAAGCTACATTAGAAAGGAGGCAGCTCATAATGTTTCCCAAAAAAAGTATAAGACTGAGGATTGGGAGCATTTCACAATTCAGCAAAAGACGACCAAGAAACTAAAAAGAAAGGGAGAATAGACCTTAAACATTAAAAACAAACTATGAAAGCTTTTCTCAGTATATAGAAAGGAAAAGGCTAACAAAGGCAAACGCAGATCTATTATCAGCAGAGGCAGGAGAATTTATCATGCAAAACAGTAGAGAAATCTAATAATTACTTTGTGTTTATCTTTATTAAGAGACTATATATCAGCCAGTGAGAAAAAAAAGTTGAAAGTAGTGTTAGTTAAGAGGTTGTGTTGGAGAAATGAAATGGGACTGAAAATTGACAGATCCCTGGAACCCAATAATCTACACAGTGAGTGCTAAACTAGGTGACTAAAAAGTTAGTAAATGAATTGGTGACCATCCAAAATGCGGATTCTAGAACAGTGACTACAGATTGAAAAGTTCCAAACATAATCCAATATTTAAAGAGAGTGACAGGGCGAGGGCTTAGATGTCTGGAGTTGGGAAATCTGGAACCTATTATAAAAGGTCTGTTATTTGAACATTTAGAAAATAATGAACTGAATTGGACAGAACTAAAGCTGGATTTGTGAAGGGGGAAATCATATTTGACAATCATGAGCAAGAGGCTTTTGAGCATGACACAAGCAGAATAAATGCATGAGAACCACTGGAGAACATGCAGAGGACTTTCAATAATAAGAACAGACCATATAGGATAAAGGTGTAGTGCACTGATATAGGATAAAGGTGTAGTGCACTGATATAGGATAAAGGTGTAGTGCACTGATATGAATTGAAAACTGGTTAACACAGAAAGCAGAGTAGCAATAAATGGATCATTCAGTTACAGACTGCAACTGATGGACATTGACTGACAGATGCAGAGCTGGGCTGGGCTGAGAAGTGGCAAACGGAGTTCATCCTGGGAAAGTATGAAGTGATTTCATTTTGGAAGGTCAAGTTTGAATGCAGATTACTGGAATAAAGGCAGGATTCCTGGCAGTGTGAAGACAAAATGGAATCTTGTGGTCCAAGTCTGTAGATCCCTCAAAGTTGCCATCCAAATAGATAGCTTTAAGGCGCATGGTGTTTTGGCTTAAACTCAATCCCTCTGCTTATTTAAGAGCTGCAAGGTTATGCTGCAGTTCTATAGAGCCTTAGTTAGACTATACTTGGAATATTGTGTCCAGTTCTGGTCACTTTCATATAGGAAGGAATATGGAAGCTTTAGAGAATTTGCAGAGGAGATTTACCAGGATGCTGCCTGGACTGGAGGGTGTGTCTTATGAAGAAAGGTTGAAGGAGCTAGTGCTTTTCTCATTAGAGCAAAGAAGCATGAGGGGTAACTTAAATAGAGGTGTTCAAGATGATGAGAGGCATCGATAGAGTGATAGCCAGAAGATTTGCTTTTTTCCCAGGGCGGAAATGGTTATCACGAGGGGGCATAATTTTAAGGTGATTGGAGGAAGGTTTAGGGGAGATGTCAGAGGTAGATTCTTTACACGGAGTGGTGGGTGCATGGAATGGTAGTTGAATCAGTTACATGAGGAGAAAGTGATCTGCAGCATCTGCAGTCCTCAGAGTCGAACAGTGTGGTGCTGGAAAAGCACAGCTGGTCAGGCAGCATCCGACAAGCAGGAGAGTCGACATTTCGAACATAAGCTTGATTTTTTTTTTAAAAGCAGAGTTGTAACAAATGGAGGAAGGCTCGCTCCTGTAGAGGGACCAAAAGGATTTTGGGTTATTAGTCCAGAACTTTGAAGGCAATTCCCCAGGATAATGAGGCTAGTCTTTTTAAATAAACTAATAGGGTTGGAAGATTCATCTGAAGCTGTAGAATTTAAAAGTCAGCACATAATGATGAGCATTTATAGAACTCGAGAGCTATTAGGGCAATTTCCTTTATTGGTCAGAATATTGAGTGCAGGAGTTGGGACGTCATGTTGCTGAGGTCAACAGTGGTTAGGCCACTGTTGGAATATTGCGTGCAATTCTGGTCTCCTTTCTATCGGAAAGATGTTGTGAAACTTGAAAGGGTTCAGAATTTGTTGAATTCAACCTCCACCACTTCCTCTGGCAGCTCATTCCATACATGTACCACCCTCTGCGTGAACCAACACTGACCCTCGAGGTACACCACTAGGAATTGGACTTCAGGATAAACATTTCCCATCAACCATCAACCCCTCTCTCTTCTTTCAGCAAGCCAATTACTGATCCAAACTGCTATATCTCCCACAATCCCATTCTTCCAGATTTCAGTTCAGAAAAGATTTACAAGGATGTTGCCAGGTTTGGAGGATTTGAGGTACAGGGAGGGGCTGAACAGGCTGGGGCTGTTTTCCCTGGAGCGTCGGAGGTGAGGGGTGACCTTATAGAGGTTTACAAAATCATGAGGGGCATATATAGGATAAATAGACAAAGTCTTTTCCCTGGGATGGGGGAGTCCAGAACTAGAGGGCACAGGTTTAGGGTGAGAGGGGAACGATATAAAAGAGACCTAAGGGGCAACGTTTTCACAGAGTGGAACGTGTATGGAATAAGCTGCCAGAGGAAGTGGTGGAGGCTGGTACAATTGCAACATTTAAAAGGCATCTGGATAGGTATATGAATAGGAAGGGTTTGGAGGGATTATGGGCCAGGTTGGGGAGTCCAAATCTAGAGGGCAGAGATTTACGGTGAGAGGGGAAAGACATAAAAGAGACCTAAGGGGCAACTTTATCATGCAGGTGCTGGCAGGTGGGACTAGATTGGGTTGGGATATCTGGTCCGTCTTGACTGACGCATCTGTTTCCATGCTGTACATTTCTATACTTCTTCAAAGAGATTATGCTCAAACCATCGACTCTCCTGCTCATTGGATACTGCCTGACCAGCTGTGCTTTTCCAGCACCACACTGAGTCAGATACATTAGACAATAGATGCAGGAGTAGGCCATTCTGCCCTTCGAGCCTGCACCGCCATTCAATATAATCATGGCTGATCATTCCTAATCAGTATCCTGTTCCTGCCTTATCTCCATAACCCTTGATTCCACTATCTTTGAGAGCTCTATCCAACTCTTTCTTAAGTGAATCCAGAGACTGGGCCTCCACTGCCCTCTGGGGCAGAGCATTCCACACCGCCACCACTCTCTGGGTGAAGAAGTTTCTCCTCATCTCTGTCCTAAATGGTCTATCCCGTATTTTTAAGCTGTGTCCTCTGGTTCGGCACTCACCCATCAGTGGAAATATGTTTCCTACTGCCAGAATGTCCAATCCTCTCAATCTTGTACGTCTCAATCAGATCCCCTCTCAATCTTCGAAACTCAAGGGTATACGAGCCCAGTCGCTTCAGTCTTTCAGTGTAAGGTAATCCTGCCATTCCAGGAATTGACCTCGTGAATCTGCGCTGCACTCCCTCAATAGCCAGAATGTCTTTTCTCAAATTTGGAGACCAGAACTGCACACAGTACTCCAGGTGTGGTCTCACCAGGGCCCTGTACAGCTGCAGAAGAACCTCTTTGCTTCTATACTCAATTCCTCTTGTTATGAAGGCCAGCATGCTATTAGCCTTCTTCACTACCTGCTGTACCTGCATGCTTGCCTTCATTGACTGGTGTACAAGAACACCCAGATCTCTCTGTACTGCCCCTTTACATAAATTGATTCCATTGAGGTAGTGGTCTGCCTTCCTGTTCTTGCCACCAAAGTGGATAACCATACATTTATCCACATTAAACTGCATCTGCCATGCATCTGACCACTCACCTAACTTGTCCAGGTCACCCTGTAATCTCCTAACATCCTCATCACATTTCACCCTGCCACCCAGCTTTGTATCATCAGCAAATTTGCTAATGTTATTGCTGATACCATCTTCTATATCATTAACATATATTGTAAAAAGCTGCGGTCCCAGCACGGATCCCTGCAGTACCCCACTGGTCACTGCCTGCCATTCCGAAATGGAGCAGTTTATCACTACCCTTTGTTTCCTATTAGCCAACCAATTTTCAATCCAATCTAGTACTTTGCCCCCAATACCATGCGCCCACATTTTGCTCTCTAACCTCCTGTGTGGGACTTTATCAAAAGCTTTCTGAAAGTCCAGGTACACTACATCTACTGGATCTCCCTCTTCTAACTTCAGAGTTACATCCTCAAAAAATTCCAGAAGATTAGTCAAGCATGATTTCCCCTTCATAAATCCATGCTGACTCTGTCCTATCCTGTTACTACTATCCAGATGTGTCGTAATTTCATCCTTTATGATAGACTCCAGCATCTTTCCCACCACTGAGGTCAGACTAACTGGTCTATAATTTCCTGCTTTCTCTCGCCCACCTTTCTTAAAAAGTGGTACAACATTAGCCACCCTCCAATCCTCAGGAACAGACTCCGAATCTATTGAACTCTGGAAAATAATCACCAACGCATCCACGATTTCCCGAGTCACCTCCTTCAGTACCCTGGGACGTAGACCATCAGGCCCCGGAGACTTATCAACCTTCAGACCTAACAGTCTCTCCAACACCAAATCCTGGCAAATATAAATTCCCTTCAGTTTAGGTCCTTCAGCCACTGTTACCTCGGAGATTGCTTGTGTCTTCCCCAGTGAACACAGAGGAAGACACAAGCAATCTCCCTGAGGTAACATTAGGGACATTTATCATGCAGAGGGTGGTATGTGTAGGGAATAAGTTGCCAGAGGAAGTGGTGGAGACTAGTGGGGGTGGGTTGGGGGGCAGGGTGCATAGAAAACTCCTACTTTCTGACTTCCACCCATAATGACTCAGTAGACTAACCCTCCTCCACGACCTCCTTTCCTGCAGCTGTGATACTATCCCTCGTTAGCAATGCCACTCCCCCACCTCTTTTACCTCCCTCCCTATTCCCTTTTGAACCATCTAAACCCTGGAACATGCAACAACCATTCCTACCTCTAATGTCCAAGTCTCCGTAATGGCCATAACATCCTAGCTCCAAGTAAGACAAATGGTGCGTTGACCTTCAGTACGAGGAATTTATTTTGAGAGCAAAGGTGTCTTGCTTCAATTGCATTGAACTTCGATGAACATGAAAAAATAGGAGCCGAAATAGACAATTCAAACCCTCTATCCACCATTCAATAAGATCACAGCCTATCTGATTGCCATTCCACACCACCCACCCGGTAACAAACAATCCCCTGCCCAACAAGAACCTTCCAATCTCTGCCTTAATACAATTTAATAACCTGCCTCTATCACTATCTTTGGAACTTTGCTTGTCACACAACTCTCAAAGGAAAAAAGGTGACAACTAATTTTAAAAACAGTGCTCCCTTGTTCTGGACTGACCCACAAAAAGAAAATATCCTTTCCACATTCACCTCGTCAAGACCATTTAGATTCTAAAACACTGCAATCCAGTCACTCCTTGCTCTAAACTCCAGTATAAACAAGCTCAGTCAGTACAACCTTGCCTCACAAGAGCCACTCATTCCAAGCCTCAATCTTGTGGACCTTTCTGAACCATCCATAATTCATTAACTTTGTTCTTGTGGCTCAGTCATTCCTCCCCTCACTCCGAGATCTGACCAAGAATTCAAAATCCACATCAGCCTCTCTCATTAACCCTAAAGAGACAAACGCAGCACCACCTGAAATCACAAAATCCCCTTCCTCTTCATGCTCCCAGTGCAGGTGACTCCGTGTACACAGCTTCCCCATTTTCCTGAATGGAGGAAGCGATGCTGAAAGAAGCTGTGCCACTACATGCTACGGCACAACCAGTAACCTCCTGGTTAGAATTACATAGGAAGCAGCTTTTCAGTGGCAGTATCCGATCTCAGAATGGTTCCAACAGACACTGCACCCCAATACAAATGAACTGCACCCCTCACCCAACACCCATTTATCACAGCCCAACCCAGCGCCAGGTTTCACCACAGTACTACATTACCACACACTCCGTTACACCATCTCTGCGCAGTTCTGCCCTGCCCCACTCACCTCCACATCTCCAACCAGAATTCTGCCCTTATGTCCCAAATCTTCAGTCCCAGCAAGCCAACCTCTCTTTGTCTCAGCCCTATATCTACTGATTCAGTACCACCCAAAACCCTGATTCTGATCACCCCCTCCCTACATCCAATAAACACACACATGGCTGCTTCAATCAGCCATTAGCTCAGTGTTTGAAATAAAGAGAAGCTTTATTCTGCAGAGGGTTTTGATAAAAAGGTGATTTCAATGACAGAATCACCCAGAGAACAAAGAAATTCTAGTTTAACGAGTTTTGGAAATTCATTGAAAAGCTGCAAATTGAATTGATATAAATATCAGGGCCCTCCCCTCGCCCACACATAGCCTTAGCTCAGACATTGACAAGAGACACACACATAGCTCAGAGACTAATCTGAACCCAGGGTTTTGGCAGGGGGAAATACAGGATAGTGAGAGACTGACTGGTTGTGGGGAGGTAAGGGGGAAATTTACAGCACAAAGGGACTTGGGAATCTCAGTTCAGAATTGTCTAAGGGTTAACACGCAGGTTCAGTAGGTAGTTAGGAAGGTAAATGCAATGTCAGCATTCATTTCAAGAGGGTTAGAATACATAAGCAGGAATGTGCTCCTGAGGCTGTATATAGAATACTGAGAGCATTTCTGGGCCCCGAATCTAAAAGGATGTATGTTCTGGCCTTGGAGGGGGTCCAGAGGAGGCTTACAAGAATGATCCTAGGTATGAAGGGCTTGTCACATAAGGAGCAGTTGAGAACTCTGGGTATGTACTTGGAGTTTAGAAGAATCGGAGGAGGTGGAGGTGGTGGATGGGTGGGTGGAGAAGGAGGTAAATAGAGGTGGTGAGGGGAATGGGGAAAAGGACAGAGGGAAAATGAGGTTTGGGGGAGGTGAAGGGAGCAAAAATATGAGGTGGGGGGGGGAAAAAGAGAGAAGAAGAAGAGCAGAAGAGAACAGAGAGACTTACAGAAGACCTAGATATAAAGTGGATGTGGAGAAGATGTTTCCACTGGTAGGAGAGACTAGGACCCAAAGGCACAGCCTCAGACTGAAGGGATGACCCTTTAGAACCAAGATAGGGGAGAAACCTCTTCAGCCAGAAGGTAGTGAATCTGTGGAACCCACTGCCACTGAAGGCTGTTGAAGCCAGTCATTGAGTGTATTTGAGAGGGAGGTAGACAGGCTCTTGATTAACAAGGGGATCAAGGATTATTGGGGGCGGGGGGAAAAAGGGCAAGAGAATGGGGTTGAGAAACATATCGCCATGATCAAGTGGCAAAGCAGACGCAAATGGGCCAAACTGGAAACACACAACAGAAAGAAATCAGTGACATAGCGCACACTGCACCCCTTACCCCTCTATCCACACCCACACCATGCCCCACCAGATCCACCTCCACATTATGCCCCTTGACAACAACCAAACACTTCCCCATCACATGACACCCCCACCCCGATTCACCCCACATTCCCCCGTGTTTCACCCCCATACCACACTCCCCCTCCTGTGCAACCCACACCATTGATTAATCTTGACTTGTTTTCTCCATTCTGTCTGTTCTATTGCTTGAATGTACTGACAGCTCATTGTTCCGTTCAGTCACTGCTGAAAAACTCCAATTAGACAAACACCTCCCTGAATAAAATGCAAGTTTTAACATCGAACACCTTCCTCCTCAGTCACAGACAGGGAGCTCTGCACCCGGTAACTCTGGTTCGAGAAGGCATGCTAACTCTATCTTCATATTTCCCCTGCTTCTTCCTCCAAATTATCCAGGCTTTTTAACATATTGAGCTTAAATTCAACATATACTAAATACTTCACTGAGTGACCACACTCTTAGGTTACCTCAACACATCCTTCCATCAGATTCATTCAAGTTTCACCATAAGCCTTAACATTCTGTCATCAACTGATTTGAGATTGTCTGTGACACTGCAATTAGGAACTTCCAACTGCTCATTAAAAACAAACTTGAACCAGTGAATGGGTAATGTACAGACCAAGACTAGCAACAAAACTGGCGGAAATTATCCAGCAGCTCTCAGATTATTGAGGGACCAGGGAACAGAAGAGGATCAGAATTAGTCAGTTTCTTTTTAACTCGTTGCCTCAGTCAGGTCAAATTTCTAGGATTTAATTCTTTCTGGACTTTTAAAAATATCCATCTCTGAGCAAGACTGTTAACTTAATGGATTTAACCTGAAGGTACTTGATATAGGCAGCAGGGGTCAGTCAGCCAAACATCACTTCACCCTCCCGTGTTCCCATTTCACAACCAGCAGCTCATCTAATTTCTGTCTGATTGTCTTTTAATGAATGGGTTTTGAATTATAAGCTGTTAAAGCCTTCAGCCTTTACTCACCCACTCTCACCGTGGCTATGGCAGCTCAGTTCTGCTAAAAACTGAAGCTCACTCACCTGCAGTCTCACCTGCACAGGAGAACCTACCGTCCTAGGATAGGAATTCAATGTGGAAAGCTGCTCACTCAGATTCTGCATCCAAACATTCAACGACTCCCAAATTCCTGACGTCAAATTCTGTTTGAGCTGCTGCCCCCTGGCAGTTAGCTCAGTCACAACAACCCTCAATAGCAAAAGTTGCCAAAACCAACATGAAGCATTACCACTGCCCACAGACAGGGCAACAGAGCCCTCTTTCCCCTACCAAATACAAACAGAGCTCCCTCTCCTACCCGTTGCACCTAATAAGGTGCCCTCACATCCTCCCACTAACAGAGCACCCATTCTTCCAAGCTAACCACCCTTCACTCTCTACCTTCATTAAGCAGGGTACCACCACGATCACCGACACAGTCTCCTCTCTGTCCCTCCACTGCTGAGCAGGGAGGACACTGGAGTGTGGCAGGTTGGCATTATGCAATCAGCCACCACAAGGCTTACACAGGGAGGGAGGTTGAGTGCTGCACCCATTCCTCTGGAAACAGCAGGCTCAGGTAAGAGTGGGCAGGCCAGTCTGGCTGTGTGGAGCTGTCTACAAGGCAATGGGATCAAACTCTTTACAACAGAAACTGGATCATCAGGTTTCACCTGTATGAGAAGAGCCAGTGCCACAATGAGTCAGAGATCAGGAGTCAGTACAGTCCAGACAGCACAATCCTTCCTGGATGAGATGCCCCCATGCTATTGCAACATGAACCACAGTACTGCATCTTCCATTGGTCAATGCAACCAACTATTCCACAACAGGGAGCTCACACTCAACACCTCAAAGATCTTCTAAAATAAAACTGTCAACCACATTACCATTCAACCACTCCTTACCAGCACTGTGCAGCTTGTTATAGAGTCTTGAGATGTACAGCATGGAAACAGACCCTTCGGTCCAACCTGTCCATGCCGACCAGATATCCCAACCCAATCTAGTCCCACCTGCCAGTACCCAGCCCTTATCCCTCCAAACCCTTCCTATTCATATACCCATCCAATGCCTTTTAAATGTTGCAATTGTACCAGCCTCCACCACTTCCTCTGGCAGCTCATTCCATACATGTACCACCCTCTGCGTGAAAAAGTTGCCCCTTGGGTCCCTTTTATATCTTTCCCCTCTCAACCTAAACCTATGCCCTCTAGTTCTGGACTCCCCCACCCCAGGGAAAAGACTTTGTCTATTTACCCTATCCATGCCCCTCAATTTTGTAAACCTCTATAAGGTCACCCCTCACCCTCCGATGCTCCAGGGAAAACAGCCCCAGCCTGTTCAGCCTCTCCCTATAGCTCAAATCCTCCAAACCTGGCAACATCCTTGTAAATCTTTTCTGAACTGAAATGCAGAAGAATGGGATTGTGGGAGATATAGCAGTTTGGATCAGTAATTGGCTTGCTGAAAGAAGAGAGAGGGGTTGATGGTTGATGGGAAATGTTTATCCTGAAGTCCAATTCCTAGTGGTGTACCTCAAGGGTCGGTGTTGGTTCCACTGCTGTTCGTCATTTTTATAAACGAGCTGGATGAGGGCGTAGAAGGGTGCGTTAGTAAATTTGCAGACGACACTAAGGTCGGTGGAGTTGTGGATAATGATAAAGGATGTTGTAGGTTACAGAGAGACATAGATAAGCTGCAGAGCTGGGCTGAGAGGTGGCAAATGGAGTTTAATGCAGACAAGTGGGAGGTGATTCACTTTGGTCGGAGTAACCAGAATGCAAAGTACTGGGCTAATGGTATGATTCTTGGTAGTGTAGATGAGCAGAGAGATCTCGGCGTCCAGGTACACAAATCCTTGAGAGTCGCCACCCAGGTTGACAGGGTTGTTAAGGCGGCATACAGTGTTTTAACTTTTATTAATAGGGGGATCAGGTTATGGAACCATGAGGTTATGCTATAGCTGTACAAAACTCTGGTGCGGCCGCACTTGGAGTATTGTGTACAGTTCTGGTCACCGCATTATAGGAAGGATGTAGAAGCTTTGGAAAGGATGCAGAGGAGATTTACTAGGATGTTGCTTGGTATAGAGGGAAGGTCTTACGAGGAAAGGCTGAGGGACTTGAGGCTGTTTTCATTAGAGAGAAGGCGGCTGAGAGGTGACAGCTGAGAGGTGACTTAAAAAGAGACATAAGATAATCAGAGGGCTAGATAGGGTGGACAGAGAGACCTTTTTCCAAGTATGGTGACAGCGAGCACGAGGGGGCACAGTTTTAAACTGAGGGGTGATAGATGTAGGACAGATGTCAGAAGTAGTTTCTTTACTCAGAGTAGTAAGGGTATGGAATGCTTTGCCTGTAGATTCACCAACTTTAAGTACATTTAAGTCGTCATTGGACAAGCATATGGACATACATGAAATAGTGTAGGTTAGAGGAGCTTCAGATTGGAATGACAGGACGGCGCAACATCGAGGGCCGAAGGGCCTGTACTGCGCTGTAATGTTGTGTGTCCTATGAACCCTTTCAAGTTTCACAACATCTTTCTGATAGGAAGGAGACCAGAATTGCACACAATATTCCAACAGTGGCCTAACCAATGTCCTGTATTGGATGGAAAGATTATCCAACACAAAGAAACACAAATCACAGATTTGTCATTTCTGCCCAGGTTTGAACCAGAATCTTTTTCTTCGAATCTGTTACTGATGGGATACTGGGAGATGCTGAAAGCTAATCTTATTATTCCCAAGGTTTGCAGTCTGACTGCAGCCAGGTGTGATAGCTGTTTACTACTTAAAACATGCTAAAAACTAAAATGCTTTGACATCATGCATTTGTTAAAATATATTTGAAAGATTTTGATTTTTAAAATGGTTCAGAATTGAACATTTGAAATAACCAAACTTCCTCCAGTGGTCCCCAGCATCACAGATACAAGCCAATTCAATTCACTCTACGTGATATCAAGGAACAGTTAGAAGTACTGGATACTGCAAAGACTACGGGCCCTGACAACATTTCGGCATCAGTCCTAAAGATTTGTGCTCCAGAACTTACCACTCCCCTAGCCAAGCTGTTCAACAGTTCTAGCAACTACAACACTGACATCTATCCAATGATGTGGAAAATTATCCAGTTATGTCATGTCCTGTACACAAAAAGGAGGCAAACTCCAACACGGCTAATTACCGCCCCATCAGTCTACTCTCGATCATCACTAAAAAGTGATGAAAGGTGTCAATGGTGCTATTAAACAGCACCTGCTCAGCAATAACCTGTTCAGTGACACCCAGTTTAGGTTCTGCCAGGGCCACTCAGCTCCTAACCTTATTACAGTCTTGGTTCAAAAGTGGACAAAAAGGTGATTGCCAGAGGTGAGATGAGTGACAGCTCTTTGGCATCAAGACCCCATTGAACTGAGTGTAGCATCAAGAAGCCCTAGTAAAACTGGCATCAATGATTATCAGGGGCAAACACTCCACTTTTTATAGTTCATAGCAATGCCTGAGGCCAAACCATTTTCAGCTGCTTCATTAAAGACTTCTACTCCATCATAAGGTCAGACTAAGTATGTCCGCTGGTGACTGCACAATATTCAGCATCACTCATGATACCTCAGATACTGAAGAGGTCCATGTTCAAATGCAGCAAGACCCAGACAATATCCAAACTTGGGCTGAAAATAACAAGTAGCATTTGTGTGACAAATGCCAGACAATGACAATCTCCAATAAAATTAATCTAACCATCACCTCTTGGCATTGAATGGTGTTTGGACACTGCGACCTACCAGGGGAAAACCATAGTGGCCACATCTCTGAACATAAAACATTACAGTGCAGTGCAGGCCCTTCAGTCCTCAATGTTGTACTGACCTGTGAAACCAAATCTAAAGCGCATCTAACATATAACTATTCAGTTAACATCCATGTTTATCCAATGACTATTTAAATGCCTTTAATGTTGACGAATCTCTCTGACATCTATCCTATATCCATCACCCCTCAATTTAAACCTATGTCCTCTTGTGCTAGCCATCAGCAGAGGAAAAAGGCTCTCCCAGTCCACCCTATCTAATCCTCTCATCTCGTATACCTCCAAGTCACTTTTTAACCTTCTAATGAAAAACAGCCACAAGTCCCTCACTCTTTCCTCATAAGACCTTCCCTCCATACCAGGCAACATCCTAATAAATCTGCTCTGCACCCTTTCCTATAATGCTGTGACCAGAACCGTACACAATACTCCAAGTGCAGCTGCACCGGAGTTTTATACAGCTGCAACATGACCTCATGGCTTCAAATCTCAATCACTCTACCAGTAAAAGCTAACACTGTACACCTTCTTAACAACCCTAATCAACCTGGGTGCCAACTTTCAGGGATCTATGCACATGGATACCAAGATCTCTCTGCTCATCCACACTACCAAGAATCTTACCATTAGCCCAGTACTCCCATTTCTCCTTCCAATGGGAATTACCTCACACTTTTCCCACATTAAACTCCATTTTCTACTTGTCAGCCCAACTCAGAGGCTTATCTATGCCCCTCTATCCTGCAACATCCTTCCGCATGATCCACAACGTCACCAACTTTAGTGTCATCTGCAAGTTTACTAACGCACTCTTCACTGCCCTCATCCAGGGTCATTTATAAAAATGACCAACAGCAGTAGCCCCAAAACAGATCCTTGCAGTATACTACCAGTAAGTGAACTCCAGGATAAACATTTCTCATCAACCACCACCCTCTCTTCTTTCAGCTAGCCAATTTCTGATCCAAACTGCAAAATCACCCTCAATCCCATGCCTCTATTTTCTGCAATAGCCTGCCATGGGGAACCTTCTCAAACACCTTACTGAAATCCACATACACCACATCAACTGCTTTACCCTCATCTACCTGTTTGGTCACCTTCTCAAAAGAACTCTAAGGTTTTGATGCACGACCTACCCTTCACAAAATCATGCCGACTATCCCTAATCAAAATTATCTGGCACAGATGATCTGTGCATCTGGCACTGAGCCTGCCACTGTGGCTCAGAAGGGAAGAAGGGGGAGAATAGAAAAGTGCTAGTGGCAGGAGATTCAATAGTTAGACAAACGGACAGGAGATTCTGTGGTCACCAACAGGTCTCCCGGAAGGTATGTTGCCTCCCAAGTGCCAGAGTTTGGCATGTGTCTATCACAAAGGCTACAAGAATGTAAGTTTGCTTGCTGAGCTGGACGTTTCATCACCGTACTAGGTAACATCAGTGAGCCTCCACTAAAGCAATGGTGTTAGTAACCCACTTTTTATTTATGTGGGTAGGTGGTGTCATTTCTTGTTCTTTTTCTCAACCGGTGGTAGGCATGTCATTAACACCAGTACTTCACCAGAGGCTCACTGATGTTGTAACCTAATATGGTGACAAAACGTCTGAAAACAAACCTTCCAGCTCAGCGAGCAAACTTACATCCGGAACCTTAACCTGAGCTACAAACCTTCTCCAAACTCAAATCTACAAAATTCTGAATGGGGAGGGTGAGCAGCCAGAAGTTGTGGTGCACATTGGCACCAATGACAGAGGAGAAAGTGAGGACTGCAGATGCTGGAGATCAGAGCTGAAAATGTGTTGCTGAGAGAGCATAGCATTGTGACTCCACTTATACCTGCTGCGCTTTTCCAGCAACACATTTTCAGCACCAATGACAGAGCCAGGAAGAGGGATAAGGATTTTAAAAAGTAATTTCAGGAAGTTAGGTTGGAAGTTAAAAAGCAGGATAAGCAGAGTAGTAATCTCAGGATTACCACCAGTGCCACGTGCTAGGGAGGTGAGGAACGGAGTGAATGCAGCTAAACACATGGCTACAGGGCTGGTGCAGGAGGGAGGGCTTCAGATACATGGATCATTGGGGTACCTTCTGGGGAAGATGGGACCTGTAAATGAAGGATGAGTTGCACTTAAACTGGGGTGACACCAATGTCCTGGGCAGATTTGCTATTGCACTTTGGGAGGGTCTAAACAAGTTTGGCAAGGGGATGGAAACCAGAGTTACAGATCAGAGGAGAGGGTAGATGTTGAACAGGCAGAAATAGAATGCATAGTGTTTGTTGGGAAGGAGACAATTAATAGGCAAAGGGATGGGTTAAGTGTGTTTGTTTCAATATAAGGAATATCAGGAATGAGTGATGAATTTAAGAGCATGGATCAGTACTTGGAACTATGATGCTGTGGCCATAACGGAGACATGGATTTCACAGGGGCAGGAATGGTTGCTGGATGTCCCAGGGTTTAGATACTTTAAAAAGAACAGTGTTGCGGGGGAGTAAAAGGAGAGTAGCATTGTTAATTAGAGAGTTCTGTGACCACAACTGCCTCACCTTTATCGTAGCCATAAAGAGGGATAGGAACAGACGGTATGGGAAGGTATTTAATTGGAAAAGGAGAAATTATACTGCTATTAGACCAGGAGATGCGGAGTATAAATTGGGAACAATTGTTCTACAGGAAAGGCACAACAGAAATGTGGAAGCTATTTAAGGAGCACTTGTTGCAAGTGTTGGATAACTTTGCCCCACTGGGGACAGGCAAGGAATGGTAAGGTGAAGGAGCCTTGGATGACAAGAGAGCAGGAGCTTCTCATCAATAGGAAGCATAAGGTTGAGGAGACAAGAATCAGACAGGGCTTTAGAGGGTTACAACATAACCAGGAAGGAACTCAAAAATGGATTGAGGACGGGTGGGGGTGGAAGTCACGAGAAATGCTTAGCGGGAAGGATTAGGGAAAACCCAAAAAGGCATCCTACACTTACATGAGGAATAAGAGAATGAGCATAAGGAGGGGAGGGTTGATGAGGCATAGTGGAGGGAACTTGTGCCTGGAGTCTGAAGCGGTAGGGAAGGCCCTAAATGAGCATATACTAACAAGAGGGATCTTGTTGAAAGTGATAACACCATTATCCAGGTTGATAGGCTTGAACAGATTGATATTAAGGAAGTAGATGTGCTGGAAATTCTGGGAAGCATCAAGATGGAGAAACATCTGTGCAAAGCAAGGTACTAGAAAGGATTCCGAGAGATAGGATTTATGAATATTTGGAAAAACAGTTTGATTAAAGATAGCCAGCATGGCTTTGAGGGGAAAGGTCATGCCACACAAGCCTTGAACTCGGAGGACATAACGAGACAAGTTGACGAAGGTTGGGCAGTGGATGCGGTGTACAGTACAACCTCGATTATCTGATCAATTATCCAAATTTCCAATTATCCAAACAAGATCTCAAGGACCTGTTAAAATGGCTTAGGCAACTTAGCATTTAGTTACAGTTAATCGGCATTATAGTGTGCATTACCGGATAACCGAGAAATGTTCGATACCTGGCACTCAAATTACCGCTTGTTTACAATCAGATTGTTTGGATAATCAATTATCCAAACAAAATATTCCCCGCCCACCTCATTCTACTGTGTATGGATTTCAGTAAGGCATTTGATAAAGTTCCCCGCAGTAGGCTTATTCAGAAAGTTAGGAGGTATGAGATACAGGGAAATTTGGCTGTCTGAAAGAAGACAGTGAGTGGTACTGAATGGAAAGTATTCCACCCGGAGGTCAGTGAACAGTGGTGTCCCACAGGAATCTGTTCTTGGGCCTCTGCTCTTTTTAGTTTTTATAATTGACCTGGATGAAGAAGTGCAAGGTTGGGTGGTACAAAGGTCAGTGGTTTTGTAGATAGTGCTGAGGACTGTTGCTGACTACAACAAGACATTGACCGGATGCAAAGCGGTAGATGGGAGTTTAACCTGGACAAATGCGAAGTGATTCATTTTGGAAGGTCAAATTCGAATGCTGAATACAGGGTTAAAGACAGGATTCTTGGCAGTGTGGAGGAACAGCGGGATCTTGGGCTCCATGTACATAGATCCCTCAAAGTTGCCATCCAAGTTGATGAGGTTGTTAAGAAGGTGTATTTGTGTTGGCTTTCATTAGCAGGGGGATTGAGTTTAAGAGCTGCGAGGTTTTGCTCTAACACTACAAAACCCTGGTTAGACCATACTTGGAAAATTTTGTCCAGTTCTGGTCACCCCATTATAGGAAGGACGTAGATGCTTTAGAGGGGATGCAGTGGGATTTACCAGGATGCTGCCTGGATTGGATGGCTTGTCTTATGAAGAGCGAGGTTGAGTGAACTAGGGCTTTTCACACTAGAGAGAAGAAGAAAGAAGAGAGGCAACTTGACAGAAGTGAACAAGGTAATGAGAGGCATCGATAGAGTAGATAGCCAGATACATTTTCCCCATGGCAGAAATGTCTATCATGAGGGGGTCATAATTTTAAGGAGATTGGAGAAAGGTGTAGGGGTGATGTCAGAGGTAGGTTCTTTATGCAGAGAGTGGTGGATGTGTGGAATGCACTGCCAGCAGCGGTAGCAGAGTCAGAGACATTAAGGACATTTAAGACACTCCTGGACAAGCACATGGACGGCGATAAATGCTCGACACAACGTCACGGGCTGAAGGGCCTGTAATGTTCTACATTCTATCACTGAAATCCCCACTATCAACATCCTTGGGGTTACCATTGACCATAAACTGATATGGACCAGCCATATAAATACAATGGCTGCAAGATGTATGCATTTAAGGTGACAGGAGGAAAGTTTAAAGGAGATGGGTGAGGCAAGTTTTTTTTAAAAAGAACACAGTGTGGTAGGAGTCTAGAACACACTTCTGGGTGGGGATGAGAGATGGAGGTGGGGGCAGACACATTGTGGGCTGAAGGGCCCGGTCCTGTGCTGTACAGTACAGTTCTATGTTCTAAAGTCTGGTCAGAGGCTAGGAAAACTGCAGCGAGTAACTCACCTCCCAAAACCTGCCCATCTGTAAGGCACAAATCAGAAATGTGATGCAATAATCCCTATTTCCCGGGGCGAGGGGTAGCTCCAACACTCAAGAAGCTTGATACCATCCAGGAAAAAGAATCTCACTTGATTGGCACCACATCCACTCCCTCCACCACCAACACTCAGTCACAGTGGTGTATACTAAGTGCAAGAGACACTACAGAAATTTACAAAAAGTGATCCTTAGGCAACAGGGATTTTTCAAATCTCTGACCACTTCCACCTAGAAGGACAAGGGCAGCAGATACATGCGAACACCACCACCTTAAAGTTCCACTCCAAGCCATTCACCATCTTGTCTTGAAATAGATTGCCATTCCTTCACTGTCGCTGGGTCAAAAACCTGGAATTCCCTCCCAAAGGGCTTTGTGGGTCTACCTATAGCAGGTGGACTACAGCGGTTCAAGGCAGCAGCTCACCACCACCTTCTCAAGGGGCAACTGGGAACAAGCAATAAATGCTGGGCCCAGCCAGTGACACCCATGCCCTGTGAGTGAATAAGAAATCAAACAAATATCATTCCCAATGGCATTAGTCTATTCAAAAACAGACTCATGGGGTTTGCAGGTTTCTATAATTTTACTTTGTACAACATATACCTGGAGAGTGAGCTTCTTGTGGAGACATACCTTAAAACTTTATTAGCAACACTAACTCACACAGTGACAGTATCCAGGACTTGCACAGTCTGGGTTCTGTGTTGACTGATTGTATGTGATAACAATACATACAGCTGAATGTGTGAATGCACAGCACTGATACCATGACAGAGAGTGACTGAACCAAGGCAGGCATCTTTATGCTACAGCTTTATACATTATGATATCATGTAACTATCTGGAATCTATACCATAATACAGTATACATTTTCCTAATTTATAGAATTTTCATATTGAAACTGACAATTACCAAGAGACATTGCTCAAGCTAATCCTGCTGTAACAGGGAACCAAAGCCAGCTGTACAACTCAGATGAGAGTATCTACAGCTGCCATGTAACAGAGACAGAGCAGTAACAGAGACAAAGTGTGTAACTGATACATCTCAGGTGCAGGGAGAGTAACCTTGAAAAAGAACTCTGACAAATTGGGACCATCATTAATTTACATTATTGTCCTTGGTTCAAATTGATCAAACAAGATGCATCCAGGATAATAACCCACAAAACATAAGTTCAAACCTCAGCAGGGCGGTTTGAATTCAACTTGTCAAAGATCTGGAAGTAAAAAAATATACACAAGTTACCACGAAACTGTTACTTTGTTGGAAAAACACATCGGTTCATGAATGACCTTTAGAGAAGGAAACTCACTCATCTTACCAGATGTGGACCTTTGGAACTCCAGACCACCTAGATAATTAATTACTCTTAATTGCCCCTTCAAGTCCTTTCAGAGTTCATTGAAAGTACACGATTAATCCCACACCCCTGTAAATTTCTCCATTGTGTTTGATCCGATCTACTTTCGCTGCCCAGATGGCAGTATTTTTCCGGACATAACTTCCTGTTAAAAAAAAATTAATCTCCCCAATTAAAAAATTAATTGCCAACTCTCCTACCACTGGGAACAGTTTCTCCCCACCTATATAACCAACCCTCTCAGGATTTTAACATCTTGATTAAATCCACTCAACTGCCTCTGCTTTAAAGAGAGCAAAACCAGATTTCCAAGCTCTCAACCAAACTAAACACCCTCATCTGTAATACTATTTTTGTGAAATTCCCCTGTACCTTCTCCAAGGGGCAGAACTCCTTCCTGATGTGCAGTGGCTAGACACAAGTCCCACTGAAGTCTAAACAGTATTTCATAACTCCTTGCTTATATACTGCATTTTAATGAAAAAGTCAAGGACTCCATATAACCTTCTCAACTGGTGTTCTGTGCATACATCCTGAATGTCTGTTTTTAAACTCTCTTTTCAATACTGATCACCTTCTCAGGGAAAATAACAGTTTGCAATAAATGTTCGTGAGGCCAGAGACACTCACATCAAGCATGTCTTTGTTTCAAATCAGACTATACTAGTATAAGAAGTACACTTGCAAAGGTCAGTGGCTGATGCAATGTTACACAGATAAGATGAAGTGTATCATTCATGATGTACAAGTAACACATACTCATCCAGCCTCCAAGAAACAACTCAAGGCAGGAGAGGCACCAGACCCTACAAGGTCCCCTCCAAGCAACACACTACCCTGACTTGGAAATATATTGCTTGCTGTTCCTTTACCATCATTAGGTCAAAATCCTAGAGCGCCCTAACAACAGTGTCCCTACCTCCCAGTGATTGCAGCAGTTCAAACAGCAGCTCACCACCATCTTCTCAAGTGCAACTTGGGACAGGTAGTAAATGCTGGCCCAGCCAGTGATAGCTACTTGAACATTTTTTTTAAAAAGCTACAAGACTTAGGAAACTGCCTCAGACTCAATACACCCAAAGGACAGCAGTAATTACAAAACCAGGAACTTAAAACTACAACCAAGCAATAGGTCACATGTCACAAGAGAATGTAATCAAACTGTACAGAGCTCTGGTAAAAGTGAACTTAATTTGAATGCCCAACAGCTGAATTATAGACTGAGAGATCAGGAGAACAGTAACAGCAGAAATCTCTACAGGGGTGATGACGAGCTTTATTAGTGGTGAGAAAAAGGTACATTACCTGATATCAAAGTGAACCAGGTGACAGATAGTATGGGAGGGAGGCAAAGCAAACAAACATTAGGGTCCACATGACACAATGACATTAACTGCCTTTGAAAGCTGGAGTGTAAGGTATGCAGCAGATCTTAAAATGAGTTGCCAAACTTAGTGTGCTTTCTGAGTGCTCACATGGAAGACTTCACATTCACACACTATTGAAGTAAATATTTAAACAAGGAACACCTTATTGAAGGCCAACTTTCACCCATCTTAAACAGGGTAAGGATTAAACATTTAAATTTGCAACAGTATGAACTGTTCAGAAACAGTGGAGGATGACAGTTCTGAATAAACAAGATAATGTGACGTTGAAGAGACAGGGGCATGCTCTTGAAGGGGAAATAACAGTTCAATTGGTTAGAGCAGAGGTGTAAAAAAAAATGTAAGACAACACAATTTGGATATTCAACCGACCCCCAAATGACAGTGGGAAACTTAACCAGAGTTAATAATTAGGTAATTAATATTAGAGAAAAGGGCGAGCTGGTGAATATATTTCTGAATTGTATTCAGGTGGATTTCCTTAATCAGTATATTCAGATTGATTAGAAAGGCTGGGTTGTTGAATGACCTAGAGGGTGATCACTGCTAATGAGGAGAAAGTGAGGACTGCAGATGCTGGAGTATATCAGAGCTGAAAAATGTGTTGCTGGAAAAGCACAGCAGGTCAGGCAGCATCCAAGGAGCAGGAGAATTGATGTTTCGTTCCTGAAGAAGGGCTTATGCCCGAAACGTCGTTGGATGCTGCCTGACCTGCTGTGCTTTTCCAGCAACACATTTTTCAGCTTTGATCACTGCTAATGTCAACCTTGTGAACGGTGGAAAGCAGCAATAAAAATTTTAATGTAGAACTTAAAGTACAAGAGACCCAATTCCAATGTGACGAGGGGGAATTCAGCCAGGATGCAATGGAACCAGAAACAGACAAGAAAATCTGCATTGGAACAATGGATTATTCTTAAGGAAGAGATTCTTCAGGTAGAAGTTTAATATATTCTGGATCAGTGGTGCTGGAAGAGCACAGCAGTTCAGGCAGCATCCAACGAGCAGCGAAATTGACGTTTCGGGAAAAAGCCCTTTTACCTCCTAGAAGTTTAATATAATCCAGCAAGGCAAAAGATGAGGAAGCCAAAAACAGGGTTCCCTGGATGACGAGGGAGAGAGATCATAAAGCAAAAGCATGACATGTCAAATGACTTGAAGTCAAATACAATAGGTTAATAAGAGAGAGATGAAGAGGAAAATAAAACTGACAAAGAAAATATGGCAATGGAATGGCAGTAAACAATAATCAAAACAATTTTTCAACAGCATTTAAATTGTAAAGAGGAGAGTTGTAAACAGATAAGATGTGGAATGAACCAGGTTGATGACAGAGAGGATGGTATATGCTTAGAAGCAAACAGCACAGAAACATGGAAAAGAGGAGCAGCCATAGGGCAATCAGCCCTTGGAGCCTGCTCAGACACTCATTACAGTCTAAATCGATAACCTGTTCTTGGTTTCCTCCATATCCTTTGATCCCTTCAGTCCTAAGTACTATATTCAGCTCTTAAAATCATAAAATGTTTTGTCCTTGACTATTTTCTTTTGAAGTGAATTCCACAGGCACTCCACTCAGAGTAAAGGAATTCTCCTCACCTCCATCTGAGGATAGGGGGTAAACCATTTAGAACCCTTGGTTCTGGACTTCCCCACCACTGGGAGCATCTTTTCTGCATTTACTCTGTCTAGTCCTGTTAGAATCTGAGCTTTCAATGAGGGTCACACCCCACCTCATCCTTCTGAATTCCAGAACATACAATTCTAACTGATTCAACCTCTTTTCATGTGTCAGCTCTGCCAGCCCAGGAAGCAGTCTGGTAGACCTTTGCTGCACTCTCTCTACAACAGTACTAGAATATTGTAATGAACATATGTCTGTGTATTTACTAAGAACATGGAATCTGCCAATATCTGCAGAATAAGGCCCTCTTGTGGTGCAGTGGTAGTGACCCTACCCCTGAACTGTGAGGCCCTGGTTCGAATCCCACTTGCTCCAAAAGGTGTATAATGACATCCCTAAATAGGTCGATTAGAAACTGACACTCAGTAGCTGCAGTGTGTACTATCTACAAGACACACTGCAGAAATTCAGCAAAAATCCTTAGACAGCATCTTACAAACAAACATGGCCACTTCCATCAAGGAGGACAAGGGCAACAGAGACATAGGAACATCACCACCTGCAAGTTTCCCTCCAAACCACTCATCTTGACTTGCTGTTAAAATCCTGGAATTCCCTCTCTAAGGGCTTTAGGAGTATACCTACACAGACCGCAGTGGTTCAAGGTGGTAGTTTATCAGCACCTTCTCAACAGCAACTAGGGACAGGCAATAAATGCTGGCCCAACCAGTAATGCCCACATCATGTAAATGATTAAAATAAAGACATTTTTAAGCAAGAGACGCAAGGTCGGGGGAAGAAAAGGGAGAACTTTCGTACACAGCGAGTGGTAATAACCTGGAACATATTGCCCAGGAGTGGAAGTAGAAATGATCAATGATTTTAAAAGGAAGCCAGATGGACATTCGACAGACCATAGGAAGCAAGCAAAGGAACAAACTCACTGGCCTACAGAGAACAGCCGAGAATCAATGGCTTCATTGTACTCTCTATGCCAAAGTGACTACAAAACTTAATGGGTTCAACCAAATGGTTGTGAAGAACATGAAATGAACAGTTAGAAAAGGATCAAAACAGAATATCATCATGGGTTAAATCTTGGATCAAGACATGGAAGGTGATTAGTATTAATAAAACTGATGGAATAGAAACTTTTAGCTGAATTATTGAGAATATATTCTCAGATTAAAGGATAAACAGCTCAGGACAGATAGCAATCTTAGGAAGAAGCAAGACATGTCAATGTAGTGAATTAAAATTCAACTCTAAAGAAAATCAGGGAGATACAAGTAGCTGGAGAAAGCCATTCAGCCCCTCCAGCCCCCACCACCATTCAGTAAGATCGTTGATGATTTGAGTGTGCCTTTACAATCACTTTGCTGCTTGTCCACATGACCTTATAGCCAATTGTAGATCCAAATTTTAAATGTATTCCAGGTTGAGATGGACGATGGCCAGTGCTCACTAGGGAACGGAATCCCACAGTCTAAGGATCCTCACAAAGAGAAAAATTCCTCCTTATCTTAAATTTGGGACTCCTTACTTCTAAACGGTGTCCCTTGGTTCTCATCTCTAAATATCCTCTCAGGTTCCATCCTGTCAAGGTAGAGGCATTTGGAGCTATGGAAGGATGTTACAGTTACTGCAACAGATGTGAATAGGACCAGAGGTCATTGACCTACAACATAAATTCTGTTCCTCAGCTTGGAAAGCTGATCAAAAGTTTGATCAATAAGGTAGGCTTTAAGAAATTTTAAACAGACCTTTATGAATCAGGGAAAATTGCAACATTGTGTCTAAACTGCCAAGAATCAACTATCCAATTCAATTCTATTTTCCAACTTTTGATTTGTATCAATGTGGGCTCAGAGCATATTCCAGAACTTTGTAAATGCAGTGAGCTTTTCTGTGTTGAACACCCATTCAGGACCCTCACTACCTTCTGGGTTAAACAGAGTAAATCAAGTTAGAGACTGAAAAGTTCAGGGAGGGAACTTCAAAGCTTAGGGCCCAGGCAGCCAAAGGCATGCCCACAACACAAAGTGATTTAACAAGAGAGAGATCGTTGAGGGACATGGGATTAGAAGAGATTACAAAGAAGAGAGGGAAGGACATGGCTTGGAATTTTAAAATGAAAACATTGCTTGAACAGGAACCAATTTAGGTCAAGGAGCAGAAGAGTAAGAGGTGAACAAGACTTGATACAAGTTAAGACAGTGGCATCAGAATTTTAAATGAACTTGAATGTGGAGATGTTATGGAAAATGAGAGCACGCAACCAAGAGGAATTCTGAATTGAGTAATTATAGATAACAAGGGAAAGAAAAGGAGTTTCAGGACCAGATGAGGTAAGGAAAAGGGACAGTGTTGGTGGATATGGGAAGCATTAGTGATGTCATGTATTTATACAAATTTGGAACATTTGGGTCAAAAATTCAACAAAGGTTGTGCAAGGTTTAGCATCAGAGAGTTGCTAATGAGAGGGATAGAGTTGGCAATTTAAAGGAATGGATTTGTAGTCAGGGCTGAAGACAATGGCTTCTTACCAATCAAGATTTAACTAGAAGAAATTTCTGCTCATATAGTTTGGGTAAGGACTAGCAGTCATTTATGACTTGGAGCCAAGAGGGGCTGCAGCTGAGGTAGAGTTTGGTGTTAGCAATATGTAACTCATGAATTTAAATGTCTTAAAATGAAAAGACTGAATTCAGACAATGTCACTGAGGGCCAGTGTGAAGCTTGAAATAAGAGGGGTTGATGATCAACCCTCAAGGGACACCAGAGTTAATAGTGTGGGAGAGGGAAGTGAAGCTATTATAAGAAATTCTGTCTATGGTTAGACAAATGAATAAATGGAACAATAGCACAACAGAAAGACCCGACAGATGTAATCTTATGCATAAGTGCAAAGACCTATATATTTTGGAGGAGAAAGAGGAATGAAGGGCACTGCAGTATGGGGTCATGCACACAACTCTGTGAAAATGATTTTGGATAGAGTTCTAAAAAAGGTAACAGTTAAGTTTTTATAAACAGGAGACTTTAACAGATTTTTAAGTAAATACTGTTTTACCAACAGTTTTGGGAGTTCGATTACAGGAAGCACATTAAAAGGCAGTGACAGCATTATGCAGGTTAAAGAAACTAGAATTATAATTAGGAGGAGAGACTGCGTCGGAGAACAACTGGGACTCTTCCTGGTCAAGGCCAAGAAGATCTTAAAAGTTATGAAGTGTTTGGTAAAGCAAATATAGTCACATCACGGTTGGACGGGAGGCCACTTAGAAGGTGGTTTCGATTTAAAATGAATGCTGAGCTGGTACGAGGAGAGATTTAGAGAAGCTGTGGCAAAAGTTGCTGGAGTTTTTCTAAGTTTTGTCGCAGACGGTGTAAGATAAGGAGGGCGTAAGACAGTGAGGGAGGGAGCCGGGGAGTGTAGGGGTCAGACAGGGAGGGAGCCGGGGGGTGTGGGGGTCAGACAGGGAGGGAGCCGGGGGGTGTGGGGGTCAGACAGGGAGGGAGCCGGGGGGTGTGGGGGTCAGACAGGGAGGGAGCCGGGGGGTGTGGGGGTCAGACAGGGAGGGAGCCGGGGGGTGTGGGGGTCAGACAGGGAGGGAGCCGGGGGGTGTGGGGGTCAGACAGGGAGGGAGCCGGGGGGTGTGGGGGTCAGACAGGGAGGGAGGGGAGACACTGAGTCAGAGGGTGGGGAACGATCTGGAGTCGGTGGAAAGGCGCTCACCTCCAGGCGCTGGGCGCGACTCCGCTGTCGGAGCAGTTGCAGTCTCTCGGGTGCGGTCAGATGGTCTTCCAGGAGCCGGGGGAAGGCTCACTCTGGGCCGGTTACACACGGGACACTCTCTCGGTCTCGGTCCGGCTCCGCCTCCGCCGCTTTTTCAGGAAGTGGCAGCCGTGACGTCACCCAGGTACAAAACAGCCCGCCCAAAATTTAACCGGTTCCCGCCCCCGGGTAAATACCCCTCACCCGGGTAAATACCCCTCACCCGGGTAAATACCCAGCACCCGGGTAAATACCCCTCACCGGGTAAATACCCAGCACCCGGGTAAATACCCCTCACCCGGGTAAATACCCAGCACCCGGGTAAATACCCCTCACCGGGTAAATACCCAGCACCCGGGTAAATACCCCTCACCGGGTAAATACCCCTCACCGGGTAAATACCCAGCACCCGGGTAAATACCCCTCACCGGGTAAATACCCAGCACCCGGGTAAATACCCCTCACCCGGGTAAATACCCCTCACCGGGTAAATACCCCTCACCGGGTAAATACCCAGCACCCGGGTAAATACCCCTCACCGGGTAAATACCCAGCACCCGGGTAAATACCCCGCAAACGGGTAAACACCCCACACCCGGGTAAATACCCCTCACCGGGTAAATACCCAGCACCCGGGTAAATACCCCTCACCGGGTAAATACCCAGCACCCGGGTAAATACCCCTCACCGGGTAAATACCCAGCACCCGGGTAAATACTCCTCACCGGGTAAATACCCCGCAAACGGGTAAATACCCAGCACCCAGGTAAATACCCCTCACTGGGTAAATACCCAGCACCCGGGTAAATACCCCTCACCGGGTAAATACCCAGCACCCGGGTAAATACCCCTCACCGGGTAAATACCCAGCACTGGGCAAATACCCCTCACCGGGTAAATACCCCTCACCAGGTAAACACCCCACACCCGGGTAAATACCCCTCACCAGGTAAATACCCCTCACCGGGTAAATACCCAGCACTGGGCAAATACCCCTCACCGGGTAAATACCCCGCACCCGGGTAAATACCCCTCACCAGGTAAACACACCACACCCGGGTACATAGCCCTCACCGGGTAAATACCCCTCACCGGGTAAATACCCCGCACCCGGGTAAATACCCCTCATCCGGGTAAACACCCCGCACTGGGTAAATACCCCTCACCCGGGTAAATACCCCTCACCGGGTAACTACCCCTCACCCGGGTAAATACCCAGCACTGGGCAAATACCCCTCACCCGGGTAAACACCCCGCACTGGGTAAATACCCTCACCCAGGTAAACACCCCACACTGGGTAAATACCCCACCCCCAGGTAAATACCCCTCACCTGGGTAAATAGCCCGCCCTGGGTAAATACCCCTCACCCTGGTAAATAGCCCACACTGGGCAAATACCTCTCTCCCGGGTAAACACCCCTCACCTGGGTAAAAACCCCTCACCCGGGTAAACACCCTGCATCCGGGTAAAAAGACCTCACCCGGGTAAACACCTTGCACCCTGGTAAATACCCTGCATCTGGGTAAATACCCCGCCTCCAGGTAAAAACCCTCACCCGGATAAACACCCCGCACCCGGGTAAATACTCCTCACCCGGGAAAATACACCGCCCCTGGGTAAATACCCTGCACCGGGTAAATACTCCTCACCTGGGTAAATACCCCTCATCCGGGTAAATACCCCTCACCCAGGTAAATACCCTTCTCCCGGGTTTAATACCCCGCACCTGGGTAAATACCCCACACCCGGGAAAATACCCCACACCCAGGGTTAATTCCCCGCACCCGGGTAAATACCCCCCACCCGGGGTTAACACCCCTCACCCGTGTAAATACCCCTGGGTAAATACTCCGCTCCCGGAGTTAATACCCCACACCCGGGGTTAATACCCTGCATCCAAGTAAATACCCCACACCTGGGTAAATACCCCACATCCAGGGTTAATACACGGCACCCGGGTAAATACCCCGCACCCGGGGTTAGTTCCCTGCACCCGGATAAATACCCCCCACCCGGGGTTAGTTCCCCGCACCCGGTTAAATACCCCGCACCCAGGTAAATACCCCACACCCGGGCTTAATACCCCGCACCATGTAAATACCCTACACCCGGGGTTAATATCCCGCGCCAGAGACCCGGGTTCAATTCCCACCTCAGGCGACTGACTGTGTGGAGTTTGCACATTCTCCCCGTGTCTGCGTGGGTTTCCTCCGGATGCTCCGGTTTCCTCCCACAATCCAAAGATGTGCAGGGTCAGGTGAATTGGCCATGCTAAATTGCCCGTAGTGTTAGGTAAGGGGTAAATGTAGGGGTATGGGTGGTTTGCGCTTCGGCGGGTCGGTGTGGACTTGTTGAGCCTGTTTCCACACTGTAAAGTAATCTAATCTAAAAAAACCTGGGGTAAATACCCCACACCCGGGTAAATACCCCACACCCAGGTAAATACCCCACACCCGTGGTTAATACCCCACAACTGGGGTAAATACCCCACACCCAGGTAAATATCTCACACCTGTGGTTAATACCCCGCCCCCGGGTTAATACCCTGCACCCGGGTTAATACCTCACACCCAGGTAAATACACCACACCTGGGGTTAATACCCCACAACTGGGGTAAATACCCAGACATGGGTAAATACCCCACACCCAGGTAAATACCCCACACCCGGGGTAAATCCCCACACCCGGGCAAATACCCCACACATGGGTAAATACCCCACACATGGGTAAATACCCCACACCCGGGGTAAATCCCCACACCCGGGCAAATACCCCACACATGGGATAAATACCCCACACTAAGGGTAAATACCCCATGCCTGGATTAATACCCCACATCTGGGGTAAATACCCCACACCTGGGGTAAATACCCTACACGCGGGTAAATACCGACACCCGGGTAAATACCTCACAGGGGGGAAATACTGCACATCTGTGTAAATACCGCACACCCTGGTAAATACCCCACAATTGGTTAAATACCCCACATCTGGGTAAGTACCCCACAGCAGGGTAAATACCCCAACCTGGATAAATACCCCACACCCAGGTAAATACCCCACACCCAGGTAAATACCCCACACCTGGATAAATACTCCACATCTGGGTAAATAGCCCACACCAGTGTGAATACCACACCCTGGGTAAATACCCTGCAGTGGGGTTAATACCCCACACCTGGGTAAATACTGCACAGCGATAGACAAGTAGAGAAGTGCCTTGGCCGGATGGGATTTAAGACCATAAGAAATAGGAGTGGAAGTAAGGCCATTCGATCCATTGAGTCCACTCCGCCATTCAATCTGGGCTGATGGGCAGCACGGTGGCACAGTGGTTAGCACTGCTGCCTCACAGTGCCAGAGACCCGGGTTCAATTCCCACCTCAGGCAATTGACTGTGTGGAGTTTGTACATTCTCCCCGTATCTGCATGGGTTTCCTCCCACAGTCCAAAAATGTGCAGGTTAGGTGAATTGGCCATGCTAAGTTGCCATAGTGTTAGGTGAAGGGGTAAATGTAGGGAAATGGGTCTGGGTGGGTTGCGCTTCGGCGGGTCGGTGTGGACTTGTTGAGCCGAAGGACCTGTTTCCACATTGTAAGTAATCTAATCTAATCTTACCGCACTCTCCCCGTATCCCTTAATTCCTTGTGAGATAAAGAATTTATCAATCTGCCTTGAAGACATTTAACGTCCCAGCCTCCACTGCGCTCCATGGCAGTGAATTCCACAGGCCCACTACCCTTTGGCTGAAGAAATGTCTCCTCATTTCCATCCTAAATTGACCCCCTCTAATTCTAAGGCTGTGCCCCCAAGTTCTAGTATCTCCACCAGATGAAAACAAATTCCCAGCATCCGCCCTTTCTAAGCCATGCATTATCTTGTAAGTTTCTATTAGATCTCCCCCAACCTTCTGAACTCTAATGAATACAATCCCAGGATCCTCAGCCGTTCATCGTATGTTCAGCCTACCATTCCAGGGATCATCCGTGTGAATCTCCGCTGGACACGCTCCAGTGCCAGTATGCCCTTCCTGAGGTGTGGAGCCCAAAACTGGACACCGTATTCCAAATGGGGCCTAATTAGAGCTTTATAAAGTCTTTTACTCACAGCTTTTACATTCCAACCCTCTTGAATTTATCTGAGGATTCTCTGAGAAGCTACAGAAGAGATAGCGGAGTCTTTGGCTAAATATTTGAGTCGTCATGTGCCCTTGTTCAAGAAGGGCAGTAGAGATGACCCAGATAATTATAGACCAGTGAGCCTTACTTCTGTTGTAGGAAAGGTTTTGGAAAGGATTTTAAGAGGTAGGATTTATAATCAGCTAGCAAGCAACAATTTGATTTCAGATAGTCAACATGGTTTCATCAGGGCAGGTCGTGTCTTACAAACCTCATTGAGTTTTTTGAGAAGGTGACCAAGCATGCAGATGAGGGTAGGGCAGTTGGTGTGGTGTACATGGACTTCAGTAAAGTCTTTAATAAGGTTTCACATGGTAGGCTGTTGGAGAAAATGCAGAGGCATGGGATTGAGGGTGATTTAGCTGAAAGAAGGCAGCGAGTTGATGGAAAATATTCAGCCTGGAGTCCGCTTACTAGTGGTGTGCCATAAGGATCTGTTTTGAGACCACTGATGTTTGTCATTTTTATAAATGACTTAGACGCAGGCATAGGTGGATGGGATAGTAAGCTTGCAAATGACACTAAAGTCGGTGGAGTTGTGGACAGTGTGAAAGACTGTTGCAGGTTGCAGGGGGACTTGGATAAACTGCAGAATTGGGCTGAGAGGTGGCAAATGGAGTTCAATGCAGCTAAATGTGAGGTGATGCACTTTGGAAGAATAACAGGAAGGCAAAGTACTGGGTCAATGAAAAGATTCTTGGTAGTGTAGATGTGCAGAGGGATCTTGGAGTCCATGTCCATAGATCCTGAAAGTTGCCACCCAGGTTGATAGGAGAAAGTGAGGACTGCAGATGCTGGAAATCAGAGCTGAAAATGTGTTGCTGGAAAAGTGCAGCAGGTCAGGCAGCATCCAAGGAGCAGGAGAATCGACGTTTCAGGCATGAGCCCGAAGAAGGGCTGCGCTTTTCCAGCAACACATTTTCAGCCCAGGTTGATAGTGCTGTTAAGCAGTCATGCAGCCACACTTGGAATATTGTGTACAGTTCTGGTCGCCCCATTACAGGAAGGATGTTGAAGCATTGGAAAAGGTGCAGAGGAGATTTACCAGGATGTTGCTTAGTCTGGAGGGAGGCTGAAAGTCTTGGGGCTGGAGAGAAGGGACATTGGAGAGAAGAAGGCTAAGGAGGGACATACAAGATGATCAGCGGATTAGATAGGGTAGACAGTGAAAATCTTTTTCCTAGGATGATGATGTCAGCTTGTACGAGGGGGCATAACTACAAATTGAGGGATGATAGATTTAAGACAGATGTCAGAGGCAGGTTCTTCATTCAGAGAGTGGTAAGCGCGTGGAATGCCCTGCCTGCCAATGTAGTCAACTCAGCCACATTAGGGACATTTAAACAATCCTTGGATAAGCATATGGATGATGATGGGATGAGCTTAGAATAGTTCACAGGTCAGCGCAACCTGGAGGGCTGAAGGGCATGTTCTGCGCTGTTCCAAGTTCTAAATACCCCACAGCTGGGTAAATACCCCACACTCAGATAAATACCTCACACCCGGGTAAATATCACACGTGGAGTAAATACCCCACACCCAGGTAAATACCCCACACCCGGGTAAATACCTCACACCAGGCTAAATACCACACTGTGGGATAAATACCCCACACCGGGTAAATCCCATACAGCTAGCTAAATACCCAATATGAGGGTAAATACCCTACGCCTGAATAAATGCCCTGTACCCAGGTAAATATCCCATATCTGGGTAAGTATCCCATATCCAGGTAAATGCCCTATACATGTGTAAATAGCCACACCCACGTAAATGCCCCATACCCAGGTAAATATACCACTCCCGGCTAAATACCCACATCTAGATAAATATCCCATACTGATTTTATAAACCTTTACAAGGTCACCCTTCAGACTCCAATGTCCTGTGCAGCTACAACATCACCTCCCAACTCTTATACTCAGTGCTCTGACCAATAAAAGAAAGCATACCAAACGCCTTCTTCACTATCCTATCTACCTGCAACTCCACTTTCAAGGAACTATGAACCTGCACTCCAAGGTCTCTTTGTTCAGCAATACTCCCCAGACCTTACCATTAAGTGTCTAAGTCCTGCCCTAATTTGCCTTTCCAAAATGCTGCACATCTCATTTATCTAAATTAAACTCCATCTGGCATTCCTATTAGAGACAAAAAAAAAACTGCTGTGTTGGAATTCAAGGTGGACAAGCAGGAGACTGGAAGAACACAGCAAGTCAGGCAGCATCAGGAGGGAGAGGAACTCAGCAAGTCAGGCAGCATCAGGAGAGGTTCAATGGAGAGGTCTAGGAAGGGGAGGGAGGAGTCTGAGACGGTCCAGGTAAATTTGAAGTTGGGGTCCGCCTAGGTTCCCTCCAACCACACGGGATGAATGTAGATTTCTCCAGCTTCCTCAATTGCCCTCCCCCCACCTTATCTCAGTCCCAACCCCCGGATTCAGCACCGCCCTCTTGACCTGCAATCTTCTTCCCGACCTCTCTGCCCCCACCCCCTCTCCAGCCTATCACCTTTACCTCCTTCCACCTATCGTATTCCCAGTGCCCCTCCCCCAAATTCCCTCCCCCCTACCCTTTATCTCAGCCCGCTTGGCACACCAGCCTCATTCCTGAAGAAGGGCTTATGCCCGAAACATTGATTCTCCTGCTCCTCGGATGCTGCCTGGCCTGCTGTGTTTTTCCAGCACCATATTTTTCAACTCTGGTCTCCAGCATCTGCAGTCCTCACTTTTCTCCTAGTTGATCTCACCCTGAGTAAGTACCTCACACCCTGATAAATACCCCGTACCTGGATAAATACCTCCATCCAGGTAAATACCGGGTCCTTCGTTCTGGTGAGACCGATACCCAACATGAGCAAAACTAATGTAGTGTACAAAATACCATGCAAGGACTGCACAAAACACTATATAGGACAAACAGGAAGACAGCTAACAATCCGCATACATGAACATCAACTAGCCACGAAACGACACGACCAGCCATCCTTAGTAGCCACACACGCAGACAACAAGCAACACGAATTCGACTGGGACAACACTACTATCATAGGGCAAGCCAGACAGAGAACAGCATGGGAATTCCTAGAGGCATGGCATTCATCCACAAACTCCATCAACAAATACATCGACCTGGACCCAATATACCAACCACTACAGCGGACAGCTGAAACTGACAACCGGAAGCGGCAGGGACAGACCACTATAAACACCGGAGGAAACATCAAAGAAGCGCTTCGCAGGAGGCTCCCAAGCACTGATGATGTCGCCTAGCCAGGGGACGAAACGTTTGCAACAAAAACTTCCAGCTCGGCAAACAGAACCATAACAGGGAATGGATTTGCTGTAGGACTGAAAACAATAGCTTCTGAACTCTTCATATTAACTAGAAAAAGGAACTAGCCTTGGATAAATAGTTGGACGATGGCTGGTTTATGATGTAATGTTGTGAACAACGTGTGTTCAAGTTCTGCACCAGCTGAGGTGATGTGAAGACCTCTCCTTCTCAACCTCTCCCCTTGCCTGAGGCATGGTAATCCTCAGCTTAAACCATCACCAGTCATCTCTCTCTATAATGAGAAAGCAATCTATAGTTGTATGTGTCTATGATGGCTTTGACCCCAAAATATACCCAATCATGGGTCAATATCCTATATACCCCCATATCGGGTAAATATCCCAAATATACCGTCATGTAAATAACCCAAATATACCCCATCCCAGATAACAGCCCCAAATACATCCCTCAACTCAGGAAAATGCCCCATATGCAAGTTGAAAGGGGTCAGAAAAGATTCATAAGGATGTTGGCAAGTTAGAGGGTTTGAACTATAGGGAGAGGCTGAATAGGTTGGGAATATTTTTCCTGGAGTGTCGGAGGCTGAGGGATGACCATATAGAGGTTTATAAAATCACGAGGGGCATGCATAGGGTAAATAGGCAAGGTCTTTTCCCCAGGGTAGGGGAGTCCAAAACTAGGGGGCATAGGTTTAAGGTGAGAGAGGAAAGATTTATAAGGGACCTAAGGGGCAACCTTTTCACACATAAGGTGGTGTGTGTATGGAATGAGCTGCCAGAGGAAGTGGTGGACGTTGGTACAATTACAGCATTTAAAAGGCATCTGGATGGGTATATGAATAGGAGGGGTTTAGAGGGATATGGGTTAAATGCTGACAAATGTGACAAGATTAATGTAGAATATTTGGTCAGCATGGATGAGTTGTACCGAGGGGTCTGTTTCTCTGCTGTACATCCCTATGACTCTATCTATCCCCACCCAGGGTAAATACTCCCAATTCGCCTTCACTCTGCAATACACCCTGTCTTTGGGTAAATGCCTCAAATACACACTGGGCCATGTATGCACCTCATATACACCTGGCACAGGGTAAGTACCCCAGATAAATGGCCAGCTTTGGATAAATACCCCAGTCACACCTCGGCACCATGTCAACTGTCCCAAATATGCACTAATACTGGACAAATGCCCTTGAAAAGCATTTGTGGGATAAACCCACAGCACCAGCTAAATATGTAAATCCCAGTGGCATTCACAATTCTTCAGGTACTGACACAGTCCATATTGAAATGCAGCAAGGTCTGGACAATATCCAGAATTGAGCTGAAAAGTGGCAAGTAACATTTCTGCCACACAAGTGTCAGACAATGAGGAAAAAGTGAGCACTGCTGATGCTGGAGATCAGAGTTAAAAAGTGTGGTGCTGGAAAAGCACAGCCAGTCAGGCAGCATCTGAGGAGCAGGAGAGACAACGTTTCAAGCATAAGGTTGTCAGGTCCAATTCGTGATGGTCTGAATGTAGTCCAGAGTCCATGCGGGATCAGTTGGTTCCATAGGCAGGTGCTGAGGAAGGAGATGCTGGAAACATCTACTTTCCTGCTCCTTGGATGCTGCCTGACTAGCTGTGCTTTTCCAGCATCACACTCTTTGACCAAATGTCAGACAATGACTATCTCCAACAAGAGAGAATCTAACTCTCACCCCTTGACATTCAATGGCATTATCATCACTGAATCCCCCAATTTGAACATTCTGAGTGTCAACATTTAGCTGAAACTGAATTGCACTGGTCCACAGAAGGTTGTGGAGGCCAGGTCATTGAGTATATTTAAGATTGAGATAGATAAGTTCTTGAGTATCAAGGAGATCAATGGTTACAGGGAGAAAGCAGGAGAATGGGGTTGAGAAAATTATCAGCCACGATTGAATGGCAGAGCAGACTCAAAGGGCTGAATGGCCTAATTTCTGCTCTTATGTCTTCTGGTTTTATAAGTACTGTAGATATAAAGAGCAGGTCAGAGGGTCAGAATCCCACACCAAGTAACTCATCTCTTGACTTCCCAAAGCCTGTCCACCATCTGGCAGGCAGAACTCAGGAGTGTGATGGAATCGCCTCCCCCCCCCACCCCCTTTGCCTGGATGATTGCAGCTCCAATACCTTTAAGAAGCTTGATGCCATCCAGGTCGAAGTAGTCATTTGAATGGCACCACATTCACACACATTCACTTGCTCCGTCATCAATGCACAGTGCAACACTGTGTACTATCTATAAGATGTACTGCAGAAATTCAACAGATAGCTCCTTCCAAACCCATGACCACTTTGGTCTAGAAGGACAAGGGCAGTAGATAAATAGAAATACCACCCCCTTCAAGTTCCCCTCCAAGCAACTCACGATCCTTACTTGTAAATGTATCGCCGTTCCTCCACTATCACTGAGTTAAAATCCTGGAACTCCCTCTCTATCAGCATTGTGGCTCTACAGGAAGGGATTCTGAACCCAAAACATTATCTCTGATTTCTCTCCACAGATGCTGCCCAAGATACTGGGCTATTCCACCAATTTGTATATTTATTTCTGATTTACAACACTTGCAGTTCTTTCTGTTCCAATCAAATGTCTGGTTAAATGGTCACCCTGTTCTAATGGAGGTTGAAGACAGAAGTCACATGATATAGGTTTATTTGAAATCACAAGCTTTCAGAACGAGCCTTTAACAAAATTTGTCTTGGACTCCAAACCTTAAATTTGGGTAAGACCTCGGCTAGACTGAGAACCTATACTGGGGAACCTATACAGATTAAGGATACAACTTAGTCTGGTTTCATATGGGAAACCGGTTGTTCAGTTATCACTGATTATCACCGGTTGTTCAATTATCACTGTTTCATATGGGAAACCGGTTGTTCAGTTATCACTGATTATCACCGGTTGTTCAATTATCACTGTTTCATATGGGAAACCGGTTGTTCAGTTATCACTGATTATCACCGGTTGTTCAATTATCACTGTTTCATATGGGAAACCGGTTGTTCAGTTATCACTGATTGTAGTAAATGGATCAGGCCCAAGCTTGATGGGGCAAAATTGGTTGAGAAAGATTCAACCTGATTGGCTCAATTGTTTTTGATTAGAAAATGGATGCCTGAGTGAAGTCCTAATTAACTCTCCGGTCATTTTTCAGGAAGGTCTAGGGACTATCAGAGCAGTCAAGGCCACCTTACATGTTGACCAGGATTCTGCAAGGCCCACCCAGTGCAATTTGCCTTAGGGGCAACAGTAGAGGCAGAAATCAGAAGATTGGAAAGCGAAGGAAACCAGTGCAGTTTGTGGAATGGGCAGCATCGGTTGTACCAATTGTGAAACCTGACAGGTCAGTTTACTCTTGTGCAGATTTTTTAAAAATGGTAAACTGCTTCTCACAGCTGGATAAATACCCAATCTCTCACCTAGAGGAGTTATACACAAAGTTGTCAGAGGACTGTCCTTCATGAAGCTGGACATAAGCCATGCATACTTATAATTGCAGTTAGATGAGGATTCCAGAAGTCTATTACAATTAATACCCACAAGGATTTGTAACAATATACAAGACTGCCTTTTGGGGTATCATCAGCCTGTGCCATTTTACAATGGACAATGCAGAACATTTTACACGATCCACCACAGGTCGCTATTTATCTGGAGGATGTGCAAATAACAGGGAAGACAAATAAGGAATACTTAGGGAACTTGGACATAGTCATTAGATGTGTCTCCAAGATGGACGTATGCCTTAGATGGGAAAAATGTGTGTTCCAAGCACACTAGGTGACCGATTTGAGCTACGGAGTCGACAAGGTTACACCTGTTGGAAGATAAAGTGAGGGCGATCAAAGGTGCCCAGCTTCCATGTCTACACCAGAGCTTAGGTCTTTCCTTGGATTGGTGAATTATTACAGAAAGTTCATAGATAATCTGGACTCCGTTCTAGCACCTTTACATCTGCTATGAAGAAGGAAAGCCTTAGAAATTATCTCATAGCCAAGACGTAACTTTTAGGGAAGTGAAGAAGCAGCTATCGTCGTCTAAGGTGTTGGTACACTATGATCCCAAGCGAATCTGGTATTCACATACAATGTCTTCCCTTACACTATCAAGTTCATAGATGACCCAATGGAGAGGAACGTCCAATAATGTATGCTTCCTGGACTTTGGCTAATGCAGAGCACAAATGCACCCAGATAGACAAATAAGGTTTGGCAGTCATCTTTGGTGTGAGATGTTTCTACTAAAACCTTTATGGACATAAATTTGTAATAGTAACAGATCACAAACACCTGCTTGTGTTACTCAAGAGGACAAGGCCGTACCACCCATAGCTTCAGATCAAATTCAACGGTGGGCTCTCATTCTAAGTGCATTCAATTACAAGTTGGAACACCATCTGGAGGCCAAGTAGCAAATACAGATGGTTTGAGTCACCTCCCACTGGCAGATACACCAATGGTGGTGCTGCCACTCAAAGAGGCCATTTTGGTTTTAAACTTTCTGAACACCCTTCCAGTCACTACTGATGCTATCAGGCTGTGGGTGCAAAAAGATCCGGTCCTAGCAAAACTAAAATAGCTGGTGGTGATGAGGGAAACAAAAGGGCCATTACAATCCGAATTGAAACCTTTCTGTACCCAGCGAGACTAGATCACAAGAGGGAACAGTACATTATTATGGAGAGCAAGCATGATTGTTCCAAGTAAAGGTCACTACCAGATACTGGCTGAACTTCACCAGAGTTGTCCAGGGGTTTCCACAATGAAGATGATGGTGAGAAGTTATGTCTGATGGCCAGAATTGGATGCAGACATAGCCATGTTGGGGGGAGGGAGAGCGCGTGGGGGGAACAGTGCCTGAGTGCCAAAAAGAATAAACGTTACTACCAGCAGCACCACACATTCAAGGAAACAACCAGGCAAATCCTGGACTTGGTTACATGTCAACTATGCTAGTCCTTTCTTGTATGTCATTATGGACAACCACTCAAAATGGCCAGATGTGCATAGAGTTCATTCATCAAACATGGGGATGACGATAGATAAACTGCAAACATCTTTTCCAATACTCAGGCTCCCACAAGTGTTGGTAACAGACAATGAGCCATCACTTACCAGCAGGAAATTTGAGTGTTTCCTAAAGCCAAATGGCATTTGGCATATGAGGACAGCTCCACAGCATCTATCGTCCAATGGTCAGGTGGAAAGAACAGTCCAAACTTTGAAGACAGGCTTAAAGAAACAGCCGACAGTTTCACTCAATACCAAACTGTCCTGATTCCTATTTGATTATAGGATCACTCCTCATGCAACCACAGGGATAGCTCCAGCAGAGTTGCTAATGGGGAAAAGAAGACTCTATGTCAACTCAGCTTAAGTCTGATCTTCCTGGACCTGAAGGGAAGGGTGAAAAGGCATCAGGAATGCCACTGCTGGACACAAGACTCCTCCAAGCAAGAGAGACAGTTTCGGGGGATGAAGTTTGGTTCCGAAACAACAGAAATGGCCCTGCATGGATAAGAGTTGAAACTTTATTGCTGGAACAGCACAGCAGGTCAGGCAGCAGGATGCTGCCTGACCTGCTGTGCTGTTCCAGCAATAAAGTTTCAACTTTGATCTCCAGCATCTGCAGACCTCACTTTCTCCTCCTGCATGGATAAGAGGCATGGTCGAAGCGAGGTCAGGTCCCATGACGTACAAAGTTCAGATTGGTGAGGCGATTCTGTAAAAACTTGTAGACCGCATGAAAGCTGCAAGCTTGCAACATACCCGGCCCTCAGAACAGCCAAAATGGTTTAGGAGTCTATGGAGGCTATCAGAACCCATGGGTTCCCTCCCTCCATCTAGCTTTGAAGCAACCTCGGAGTCCAAGATGGACACAACGGATGTCACAGCCTTGACACCTTTACCACCTGAAGAAGAGGATGTAATTCTTCTGAGATGCTCCAGTCGTGAGAAGCTGAGCTACAGTCAGGTACATGCTGCCCATATCTGAGGCTGAGTTGGAGTAACCGGACCTGGTGCAAAAACACCCCAGGAGAGGCTACAAGAAAAGGAACAGGCCTATGTCCCCAAACTTAGAGGCAGAGGAATGTAGTGATTGTAACAAGGTCAGCCAGGTGGACTTCATAGAATATGAGTTCCCTGATTGTGACTGTTAATCTGGCCCAATTAGAGAGCTCTGGCTGACAGATAGAAACAGGAGTGTCAGAGATTCTGTTCACTCTGAGAGCTGGCTTTGAGGGAGCTGAATCAGCGTCAAGTACTATACACGTGTAAGTAAAGGGTGACTTCATGAGGGGATACAAACCTCTGTGGAGCTGTTTCACTGTGGACCCAGGTTCACATCCCACCATGGCAAAATTGGAGTTAAAAGTCCATTAATGACCATGTAACCCCCACTGTCAATTGTTAAAAACCAATCTGGTTCACTAATGAGAGCTGCCATCCTTATCCGTTCTGGCCTACATGTGATTCCAGATCCACTGCAATGCAGAGCAAGGGGCCATCAGTATAAGACAGTCATCAAGAAATCTATTAGGGAGAAATATCCTTAGCCAGAGAGTAGTGAGAACGTGGAACACTGTCACACAAAGAGTGGGTGAGGAATGAGTGCCAGTGTATTTAAGGGGAAACTAGACAATGAAGGAGAAAGGAATACAGGGTTACAGTGATAGATTTAGAAGCAAAATACATAAACATGGACTGCTTAGTCTGTATTCCCTCTCTCTGTGCCATCTAAGTAATCCTATGATATTTTCACCTGTCTATCATTGGGTGGGGATGGCTTCACAGCCTACTCCTTATAATCTTTCCAATTGGAAGATGACTAGGAGCAGTTTCCAGTTGATTTCCCTTGATCTTTCATTCTCAGGGACCTGAGACTGTTTGCAAATCGTTGGCTCTGATCAGCAGACTCAATGCAGGCCTGAGATGGACCCGAGCCTCCATTAGTTCCATCATATATCTTTAATCAAATATGCAAGGCTCTCTGTTCTGCTTCTACATTAGAGTCTTACTGGAGGAAGTATATTACCACAGAGCTTAGTCAGCAGGCTTGTGGTTATTGCATTAAGGATTTTTCTGTTCTATTTTTTATTTTTAAATTTCTCTTTCTCAATCATCCTTTTACTCTTTCTCTATAATCGAATCAGCTAATACAGAGGAGGCTGCCTGAAAAACTGAGCCAATCAGTTTCACTCTCCAGCTGTTAAACCAGAGATCAGCAAAATTCTCCTCTTCAAGGTTTCTCCAATTCCTCTTTTGAAAGTTAAGATGGAATCTGCTTCCACTATCCTTTCAAAGTAGACAGGCAGGAGGCTGGAAGAACACAGTATGCCAGGCAACATCAGGAGGTGGAGAAGTCAACGTTTCAGGTGTAACCCTTCTTCAGAACTAGGGATGGGGGTGAGGGGAGCTACACATAAAGGAGGGGATGGGGAAGAGATTGGGTGGGGAGGGGGTGGAGTGGGATGTAGTGATAGGTGAACACAGGTAGAGGGGTACAGATTACTTGGTCGATGGGAGGAATAAATCCAGTTGGTGTCTGGAAGAAAAGGTCAGTAAGTGGAATGGAAGGGAGGAGGAGGGGCTGGAGAGGGAGCTGGGGAATGGGAAGGGAGGTTATTTGAAATTGGAGAACTCAGTGTTGGGTTCTCCGGGCTTAGGCTGCCCAGACAGAAAACGATGTATTGTTCCTCCAATTTGTGGTCTGATTCACAAATGGAGGAGGCTGAGGATAGTCATGTCAGAGATCGGCACGGTAGTGGGCGGCACGGTGGCACAGTGGTTAGCACTGCTGCCTCGCAGCGCCAGAGACCCGGGTTCAATTCCCGTCTCAGGCGACTGACTGTGTGGAGTTTGCACGTTCTCCCCGTGTCTGCGTGGGTTTCCTCCGGGTGCTCCGGTTTCCTCCCACAGTCCAAAGATGTGCAGGTCAGGTGAATTGGCCATGCTAAATTGCCCGTAGTGTTAGGTAAGGGGTAAATGTAGGGGTATGGGTGGGTTACGCTTCGGCGGGTCAGTGTGGACTTGTTGGACCGAAGGGCCTGTTTCCACACTATAAAGTAATCTAATCTAATCTAATCTAATCTCCAGTTTACAACTTTTCCAAGTTTAGTGTTAGCTGAAAACTTTGAAATTGTCCCCTGCTCACCAAGATCCAGATCATTTTCAGGAAAGCAAAGGCTCTAAAACTGATCACTGGGGAACTTCACTTCAAACCTTTCTCTAACCTGAAAAATATTATTGATCATTACTCTCAGCTATCTATCATACAGTCAATTTTGTATCCATGCTGCTATTGTCCCTTTTATACCATGACCTTCAACATGCCTCACAAGACAGTTGTGTGGCACTGTATCAAAGGCCTGCTGGAAATCCACATCACCAGTGTTACTCATTGCTCCTTTCTAGTACCTCTTCAAAAATCTCTAGCAAGTTAGTTAAATTGGATCAGATTCTAATTATTGACCAGAGTTTACCACTTGTTTTAAGAGTTAGTTTTATTTATAATAAATGGGTTATTTTGAATTTCATTAAAGAAGCCTTTAGGTCTGAATTGTCATACACAAGAGGCCGCTGGAAGACTGAATCTGCATAAGGAATATGGGAGAAACTCAGCCAGTTTGCAGCATTATGGAGAGAGAAACAGAGTTAATGTTTCAACTCCAGTATGACATACAGCTGAGTTTCTCCTGCATTTTCTGTTTTTAATGGCTATTTTAGTAAGTGAATCAATGGTGTGATTGGTGGGGTTTTAGGCATTGATTATAAGCTCATTCTTCTTGTCACAGTCAAAATAGCTCCCTTTTTACTTTCAGATCTAAAGTTTGCTGTATTAATTCCCAGATGTGTGGCTGTGAGTCCCTGATACCAGCTGGAGTTGCTTAGTCCATGTGTTGTGCTACTCAGGGTGTGCTATTCTGAGGAGTCCTCTGTTAGAAATCCCTAGGTGAGGAAGTTCCTCTTTGTTGATGTCACAGAATTTAGACCTACCATGTGACAAAACAGAGTTTTGCTTCAGAGCGCTGTTTCTGAAAATCAACAAAGATTGAACATCTCATTGTAATGATCATGTCTTGTTATTTTTCAATTTTTTTGATTGTGGACTGAAGTGGGAAAATAACTATTTTAAAAACCAAGGATTGTTGAAGGATTTCTGCGTTTGTTACCATCAAACTTCAGCCAGAAGTGCCAAGTGGATAATCCAATTCGGTCTCCTCCAGTGGTACCTAGCATTACATATTCCAAATTTCAGCCGATTCAATTCATTTTATGTGATATCAAGAAATGGTTGGAGACACTGGATACTGCAAAGTCTATGGTCCCTGATGATATATGGCATGAAGACTTCTGCTTCAGAACTTGCCCCACTCCTAGCCAAGCTCATCCAGTACAGTTCCAATATTTGCATCAACTTAATAATGTGGAAAATTGCCCAGGTATGTCCTGTACATGAACAGCAGGTCAAATCCAACTCACCCAAATACTTCCCCATCAGTCTACTCTTGATCATTAGTAAAGTGATGGAAGGTGTCATCAACAGTGCTATCAAGCAGCACCCGCTCAGCAATAACCTGCTCAGTGATGCCCCCCAGTTTGGGCTTTGCCAGGGCCATTCAGCTCCTGACTTCATCACCGTCTTAGTTCAAACATGGACAAAAGAGCTGAATTCCAGAGGTGAGTTGAGAGTCACAGCCCTTGACATCAATGTAGCATTTGATCGAGTATGGCTTCAAGGACTCCTAACAAAATGGAATCAATGGATATCAGGGGAAAACTCTTCATTGTTTGGAGTCATAACTAGCACATAGGAAGTTGGTTGTGGCTATTAGATGTCAGGTGTCTCAGCTCCAGAACATTTCTGTAAGAGTTCTTCAGGGTAGTGTCCTAGGACTAACCTAGGTTCCACACCCCTACTACTCAGAGAGGAGTAGGGGGTGTGGAATGTACTGTCTGCAACAGTAGTAGACTCGCCAACTTCAAAGGCATTCAAGTGATCATTGGATAGGCATATGGACGAGAATGGAATAGTGTAGGTTAGATGGGCTTCTGATTGGTTTTACAGATCGGTGCAACATGAGGGTCGAAGGGCCTGTGCTGCAGTTTAATGTTCTATGTTCATCTTCAGCTGCTTCATCAATGACCTTCCTTCCATCATATGGTCAGATGTGTGGATGTTCACTGATGATTGAACAATGGTCAGCACCATTCACATCTCCTCAGATACTAAAGTAGTGCATGTTCAAAGAAGCAGGACCTCATCCAGGACAAAGCAGCTTGCTTGACTGACACTACCTCCAGAAACAACCATTGACCATAAACTGAAGTGGACTCGCCACATAAACACAGTGGCTACAAAAGCAGATCAGACTGCAGCAAGTATCTAGGTAGGAAGATTAGGGCAGGACATGTACATTTAATAATAAGGTAATAGGGAGTGTTGCCAAACAAAGTGACCTTGGGACACAGGTTCATAATTCCTTGAAAGTGGAGTTGCAGATAGACAGGTTAGGGAAGTTTGCATTTGGTACGCTTGCCTTTATTGGTCAGTGCATTGAGTAGGCCACTTTTGGAATACTGCATTCAATTCTGGTCTACCTGCTTTGGAAAGATGTTGTGAAACTTGAAAAGGTTCATAACAGATTTACAAGGATGTTTGAGCTATAGGGAGAGGCTGAATAAGCTGGGGCGATTTTCCCAGGGGCGTTGGAGGCTGAGGGCTAACATTATAGAGGCTTTTAAAATCATGAGGGATGCACAGATAGATTGAATAGACAAGGTATCTTCCCCAGTGTAGTGGAGTCCAAAACTAGAGGGCACAGGTTTAAGATGAGAAGGGAAAGATATAAACGGGACTTAAGAATCAACTTTATCACATAGAGGGTGGTGCGTGTATGGAATGAGCTGCCAGAGAAAGGCATCTGGATGGGTATATGGTTAGGAATGGGCCAAATCTGGCAAATGGGACTAGATTAATTTAGGATACCTAGTTGGATGAGTTGGACCGAAGGGTCCATTTCCATGCTGTACATCTCTATGACTCTATGAATAACTTACCTCCTGATTCCTCAAAGCCTTTCCATCATCTACAAAGCAGAACTCAGGAGTGTGATGGAATACTGTCCATTTATCTGAATGGGTACAGCTCTAACAACACTGAAGAAGCTTTACACCATCTGGAACAAAGCAGCACACTGGATCGGCATCAAATCCACAAACACACACTTCCTCCATCACCGATGCTCGGTATAGCAGTGTGTACTATTGACAAGACGCACTGCAGAAATTCACCAGGGATCCTTAGACAGTACCTTGCAAACCCACAACCACTTCCATATAGAAGGACAAGGGCAGCAGATACATGGAAACACCACCACCTGAAAGTTCCCCTCCAAGGCACTCACCATCCCAACTTGGAAGTATATCGTCCTTCCTTCACTGTCACTGAGTCAAAATCCTGGAATTCCCTCCCTATGGGCATTGTGGGTTTACCTACAGCAGGTGGACTGCTACAGTTCACCACCACCTTCTCGAGGGCAACAAGGATGGACAATAATTGCTGGACTGCCCCATCCTGTGAGTGAATACAAAAGTAGCCTGACACTCATTGTGAGTGCTTTTACACAGCCGCTATTTTAAGCAGTGGGGGAGGTTACTAAAGACAAGATGGAGCCAGGGTGTGTATACGAAAGGAGATTTGGTCAGCAACAAATGGCTAATTGGTCTGTGATCCACTGACCAGTTATTAATGACAAAGGCTTCCTGCCTACCAACAACAATGTCATTGACACCCTGGTAGCTGAACAGTTTGAGGGTGTCAATGTTTTGGCAGAAGCCATGTGACGTCTGGGGGAAAACAAATTTTTTTTAGGCAGTAGTAAAATATGCACAAGGAACAAGAGTAGGTCACTCAGTCCTTCAAGCCAGCTTCACTATTCGATAAGATTACGGCTGATCTGATTTTAATCTCAACTCTACATTCCTGCATTTCGCAAGAATCTTTCATGCTCTTGATCATCAAGAATCTATCTCTCTCTGCCTTAAAAGTATTTAAAAATTCTGTACCCACTGCCTTTTGAGGAAAGGATTTCCAAAGACTCACAACCTTCTGCGACAAAAATCTGTTTCCTCATAAGGTGACCTTTTATTTCTAAACAGTGATCCCCTCACTCTAGAATGTTCCACAAGTGGAGGCACCCTTTCAATGTCCACCCGGACAAAACACTTAATGTCTCATAAGTTCTAATTATGCCTCCTTCCTATCGGAAGGATATTGTAAAACTTGAAAGGGTTCAGAAAAGATTTACAAGGATGTTGCCAGGGTTGGAGGATTTGAGCTACAGGGAGAGGCTGAACAGGCTGAGACTGTTTTCCCTGGAGCATCGGAGGCTGAGGGGTGACCTTTATAAAGGTTTATAAAATCATGAGGGGCATGGATAGGATAAATAGATAAAGTCTTTTACCAGGGATGGAAGAGTCCTGAACTAGAGGGCATAGGTTTAGGGTGAGAGGGGAAAGATATAAAAGAGACCTAAGGGGCAACTTTTTCATGCAAGGAATGGAATGAGCTGCCAGAGGAAGTGGTGGAGGCTGGTACAATTGCAACATTTGAAAGTCAAGGATTTGGAGGGATATGGGCTAGGTGCTGGCAAGTGGGACTAGATTAGGTTGGGATATCTGATCGGCATGGACGAGATGGAATGAAGGGTCTGTTTCTGTGTTGTACACCTCTATGACTCTGTAACTGTTCGAAACTCTAGCAGATACAGGCCTGGCCTGTCCAGCCTTTCCTAGAAAGGCAATCTGCTCATTCTAGGTATAAGTCTAGTAAACCTTGTCTGAAATGCTTCCAATGTATTAACATCCTTCCCTAAGTATGGTGACCAGTCCTGTATACAGTACTGCGATGTAGTCTCATCAATGACCTGTATAACTGAAGCACAACTTCCCTACTCTTGTAACAAAAACAGAGATTGCTGGCAAAGCTCAGCAGGTCTGGCAGCATCTGTGATTTTGAGTCGAGTGACCCTTTCTCAGAACTGATGGTAACTAGGAAAATGTTGGCTTACGTGCAGAAGATAGGGTGAGGGAGGGGATAAGAAGTAAATAATAGGTAGGGATAGAACCTAGAGAGAGAAGAACAATTGGACAGACAAAGGAGTCGATAACAATCTGGCTGGGAGGGTGAATAGCTGTTAATGGAGCCTGTTAGTGGCTAACAATCATAGAATTCCTACAGTGTGGAAACAGGCCCTTTGGCCCAACAAGTCCACACTGATCTTCTGAAGTGTAGTCCCACCCAAACCCATTACTGTACATTTATCCCTGACTAATGCACTTAACCTACACATCCCTGAACACTATGGACAATTTAGCAAGGCCAATTCACCTAACCTGCATATCTTTGGATTGTGTGAGGAAACCAGAGCATCCAGCAGAAGCCCATGCAGACACGGGGAGAATGTGTAAACTCCACATTTGCCCGAGGCTGGAATCAAACCCAGGTTAAAAGCAAATTACTGCAGATGCTGGAATCTGAAACCAAAAGAGAAAATGCTGGAAAATCTCGGTAGGTCTGGCAGCATCTGTAAGGAGAGAAAAGAGCTGACGTTTCAAGGCTAACTGACCCTTTGGTAAACCCAGGGCCCTGGGATTGTGAGGCAGCAGTGCTAGCCAGTGAGCCACCGTGCCACCCAAATAGGTAGTATGTAATGGCAGACTATGAGTTAACAAGGCCTAGTGCATGTGGTAGGGGTCTAGGAAAGTTCAGGCCCTAAAATTATTGAACTTGATATTGAGTCTGGAGAGCTGCAGGGTCCCCACATGGAAAATGAGGTGTTGTTCTTCCAGCTTGCACTGAGCTTCACTGGAGCACTGCAGCAAGCCTGAGACAGAGATGTTGGCCAGGGAACAGGGTGGAGTGTTAAAGTGGCAGACAACTGGAAGCTCAGAGTTTTTCTTTTGCCAGCAGAATGTAGATGTTCTATGAAGCAGTCACCCAGTCTACGCTTCATTTTTCCCAGCGTAGAGGAGACCACATTGTGAGCGGCAATTTGAGAATTGCAGGTAAAGTGCTGCTGGAAGGTATGTTTGGGACCTTGGATACTGAGGAGGGAGGAGGTAAATGGGCAGGTATTATACCTTCAATGTTGCAGGGGAAGGTACTGTGGGGTTGTTGGGGGATGTTGGCAATGAAGGAAAGTGGGCCACGGTGTCCCGGAGGGAACAGTCCCTGTGGGAGGATAGGTGAATATGTGTCTGGTGATGGTATCTTGCTGGAGGTGGCAGAAATGGCAGCTGATGATCTTCTGGATACGGATGCTGGTAGGATGATAGGTATGGACAAGAGGAACTCTATTGCTGTTGCGGAAGGGAAGAGAAGGGGTGAGAGCGGAAGTGTGGGAGATGGATTGGACCCAGTTGAGGGCCTGTCAACAATGGAGCTGTAGAATTCTTGTTTGAAGAAAAAGGTGGACATTTTGGAGGATCTCTTGTCAAAGTTGTCTTCATCAGAACATATGCAATGGAGATGGAGGAACTGGGAGAATGGAATGGAGTCTATCCAGGAAACAGTGTGCGAAGATGTATTGTCCAGGTAGCTGAGGGAATCAATGGGTTTATCATGGATTTAGTGGCCAGTCTATCCCAGAAATGGAAATGGAGATGTCCAGGAAGGGAAGGAAGAAGTTAGAGATAGATCAGGTGAAAGTGAGGGCAGGATGGAAATTGATGAACTTTTCCAATTCCCTACTCTTGTATTCAATTCCCCTCATAATAAGCCAGAATATGCTATTAGCTTACTGCACTAAGCTAATAAATATATCAATCAAAAGTGTGGCGCTGGAAAAGCACAGCAGGTCAGGCAGCATCCGAAGAGCAGGAACATTGACATTTCGGGCAAAAGCCCTTCATCAGGAATGAGCCCGACACATCAATTCTTCTGCTCCTCGGATGCTACCTGACCTGCTGTGCTTTTCTAGCACCACACTCTCAACTCTGATCTCCAGCATCTGCAGTCCTCATTTTCTCCTATGTCACAAAACCAGTCCCTTTTTTGCTAAAACTTGTCTCAAAGAGACCCTGTCCTTGATTTTTTTCAGAGGGGTAATAAACTGGACCGGACTCCGATCAGTCTGGTTTGGTACAGAGATGAAAAGGATTTGGAGAGGCCTTTTGTTTATATGTAAATAGGTGAGACTTCAGGCCAAAATGATTGTGTTTTAGAAGTGACCTGTATAATGAAAGGGGAGTGGTCAGCTCTCTAGCTGAGCTGAGCAGTTTTAGTTCAGTCTTGAACTGGGAAGTTCAACCAGGAGATGTGTGGAAACTCTCTGTCTTTTATGCCCTTCACCTTCAACCTGTAAGCATGTCTTCCAGTTATTACTGGTTTTAAAGAGAGTTTGCTTATTGGGACAGCATAATTAAATCTAGTTGGATAGATTGAGTTCTGTAGGGGTTCTGTATTCTATTCTTTGTGTTTCATTGTGTAATTTTATGAATAAATGTTTGTCTGTTTTAAAATCTAGTTATCAATCTAGCTACCTTAATCCAGGTAATTTTCACTGTACACTTCCCGAAACAAATTGCCAAGGTATGGTGTTGGGTTGCCTGCTTAAGAATGTTTTGAGTGGTCTGGCTTAGTCCACAACACCTAATAAATATCTCAAGCCTGGTTTATTTCCTGTTTCCAGTTGCTGTAAGTTGTGCCTTTTGATTGATAAATCAGTCGCATGCTAAGTGTGAACCAGTCACCCTGTGAGCCCAGCAAGTAAGTCAAAGTCCTTGGACCATAAGACCATAAGATATCGAAGCAGAATTAGGCCATTTGGCCATCAAGTCTGCTCCACCATTTAATCATGGCTATATGTTTCTCAACCCCGTTCTCGCTAAAACCCTTGATCCCCTTATTAATCAAGAATCTATCTATCTCTGTCTTAAATAAATTTAATGACTTGGCTCCATAGTCCACTATGGCGATGAGTTGCACAGATTAACCAGAAAGAAGATTGAGGTGCAGCATTCTAATGAGTAGGCCACTCAACCCTTTGACCCTGCTTTACTACTTAATGCAATCATGGCTGATCATTCAACTCAGTCCCCTGTTCCTGATTTCTCCCCATAATCCATGACCTCTTTCTTGAGAATATTTAATGGGAGAGACTTCAGGGTGCTCCAGTAAAGTGGGTTCTAAGTGCACTCGATCATGAGTCACAGAAAACTAGTAAGCAGGTACAAGACATAATAAAGAAAGCGGAATGGAATGTTGGCTTTTATAGCTAAAGGAATAGAATATGCAGGAAGTATTGTTCCAACTGGACAAGGCCTTGGTGAGACTGCACCTGGAGTATTGTGCACAGTTTTGGTCCCCTTATTTGAGGAAAGATGTAGTGGCATTGGACACAGCTCAGAGGAGATTCCAGAAATCAGAGGCTTGTTGTATGAAGAGAGACTGAACAGTTTAAGCTTACACTCTCTGGACTTTAGAAGAATAAGAGGAGATCAAGTTAAGGTATTCAAGATGATAAAAGGTGTGGATAAACTAGATATGGAGTGGATGCGTTCTCTTGTGGGGCATTCCAGGTTGAGAGGTCATAGTCTTAGAATAAGGGGTAGCAAAGTTAAACAGAATTGAGGAGAAACTTTTTCTCCCAAAGGTTGTAAATCTGTGGAATTTGCTACTCCAAAGTGTGGTGGATACTGGGATAGTGAATGAATTTAAGAAGTTAGACAGATTTTTAATTGGTAATGGGTTGAAAGGGAATGGAGAGAAGGCAGGAAAATGGGGGTGAAGAGCATATCAGCCATGATCGAAGGGCAGAGCATACTCAATGGACTGAATGGCCTAATTCTATTCCTATACCTTATGAACTTATAAACTTTAATGTTTTGCCGTCAACTGCTTTCTGTGGCAGAGAATTCCACAGGCCCCCACTGTCTGGGTGAAGACATTTTACCCCATTTAATCCTAAATGGCCTACCCCATATACTTAAATTGTAACCCTGATTTTGTACCCTCCAGTCATTGGGAACATCCTTCCTGTGATTACCCTATCTAGCCCGTGTAAGAATTTTATAGGTTTCAATGTGATCCTCCTTCATTCTACTGAATCTAGTGAATGTAGCCCTAACTGAACCAGTCTCTCTTCATATGTAATGATCAGCAAAAGTAAACTCTCAGTAAACTCTGTGGACAGAACCATTGAACCACCTTCCCAGTTTTCCCAGGCACCCAAAACACTGATATTTTGTTTCTTTTTGGTGTCTGTAGTCAATGGGGTGGAATGCGGTTTGAACAGTGTTAGAGTTTTAACTAATACACGGATCATAGATTTTGAATCTACTTGTAAGATTCTTGTTAACTTCAGAAATCTGGCCCATGCTTTTTGTCAACCTGGGTGTAAACAATGGGGAAAGCGGGGAATTCTGCATCTTTCTTGAAATGATTAACTTTTTAAAATTTGATTTGAATTATTATTGTCACATGTACCTCGGTACAGTTGAAAAGTTTTGTTTTGCGTGCAGTACAGGAAAATCACACTTCTGGATTAGTGGTGCTGGAAGAGCACAGCAGTTCAGGCAGCATCCTTGGATGCTGCCTGAACTGCTGTGCTCTTCCAGCACCACTAATCCAGAATCTGGTTTCCAGCATCTGCAGTTATTTTTTTTACCTAGGAAAATCACACTGTCCAATGTGCAGAAGGGTAATTAGAATAGAGTGAGAAATACAATGTTACAGCTGCAGAGAAGGTGCACAAATAGCCCTGTCAATATTAAATTTAAAATTTCAGAGGTCTATTCAGAAATCTAATATCAGTAGGGAATAAATTGTTCTTGAATCTGTTGGTATCTGTGTTTAATCTTTTGTATCTTCTACCCAATGGAAGAGGTTGGAAAAAAATAATTGACTGATTGATTGTTGTCACATGTACTGAGATGCAGTAGAAAGTGTTGTTTGTCTGCTATAAGGCAGACCATACCATACAAAGTGCAGAGTACAGCCGCAGAGGAGGTGTAGAGAGAGAGAGAGAGAGAGGTCAGAATTAACCTTTGAGAGTTCCTTTCAAAAGTCTGATAACAGCAGGAAAGATGCTGTCCTTGAATCTATTCGTATGTATAACTTATAGCTGATGGAAGAGGGTGGAAGAGAGTATAACCGGGGTGGGAGGCATCTTTGATTATGGTGGCTGCTTTACTGAGGCAGCAGGAAGTATAGATCTAGATAGAATACTTTCTATGTTGCATCTATTGAAATTGATACCAGTATTTGTGGACATGCTGAATTTCCTTATCCTCATGAGGAAGTAGAAGTATTGTTGGTCAGAGAGTCAAAGGGGCAGGCAGGACAGATTGTTGGTCATCATCACTCCTGGGAACTTAATGCTCTTAACCGTGTCCAGCTCAGCACCATTGATGTGGACATGGGTATGGCTTCCACCTTGCTTCCTGAAGTCAATGACCATCTCTTTTGTTTTGGTGACGTTGAGGGGGAGATTGTTATCTTTACACTATCCCAACAAGCATTCTGTCTCTTTCCTCTATTCAGTCTTTGATGAGGATTCCAGAAATAGTAGGACTTGATTTTTCGTGCACCGCCCCAGAGAACTGTAACAACATTTATATTTGCTTTGTTTTTTTCTTAAATATTTTAAGGCTGCCCTATTTTTTTTCCCTAAATATAAAATGATGGATTGAATAAGCCTTTCTAAGGTGAAGGCTAACCTTCGTTATGATTAATGAGAATATTCTGACATTCAGAAAGTTCTTTCCAACTCTGCTGTTTTTAATTCAGGGAATGAAACTTGCAAGTGATAGGTGGAAGGAGGTCAGGGTGAAGGTGATCTGAAGAGCTTCAGGGCAGAGGAGATGACCTGGGTATGCAGTGAGAGACCCCCCAGGTCATCTCCTTTGCCCTGAAGCTCTTCAGATCACCCTCACCCTCACCTCCTTCCACCTATCATATTCCCAGCGTCCCTCCCCCAAATTCCCTCCCCCCTACTCTTTATCTCAGCCCGCTTGGCACTCCACCCTCATTCCTGAAGAAGGGCTTATGCCCGAAACGTCAATTCTCCTGCTCCTCGGATGCTGCCTGGCCTGCTGTGTTTTTCCAGCACCACATTTTTCAACTCTGGTGTCCAGCATCTGCAGTCCTCACTTTCTCCTCGGGTGTATTTGTATAAGAAAACTCCACAGGCAGGTGCAAGAAACAATTTGGGAGGCAAATGACATGTAGGCCTTTATTTCAAGAAGATTGGGGTAGAAGAATAAAGAATTATACAGAGTTTTGGTAATATAACGTGGAAAAATCAGTGTAGTTTTGCTCTTCATATTCGTTATGGAAAGAACAACAAACAATGAAAATTTACAGCCCAGGAACAGGCTCTTTGGCTCTCCAAATCTGAGCCAATCCAAATCCACTGTCTAAACATATCGCTCAATTCCAAAGCATCTTTATCCCTCTGCTCCTACTGGGCCTGCCTCTACTATCTTTGCTGGCAACGCATCCAGGCATCTACCACCCTCTGTGTAAAGTACTTTCCACATGTATCCCCCTTAAACGTTTCACCTCTTACCTTGAACACATGACCTCTCATTATTGAAACCCTCAACCTGAGAAAAAAGGATAAGGAATGTGCAGAAGTGAAGTGTCTGAGTTGGGAGAAGGCCAATCTCAGTAACGATTCGGAGATGCCGGTGTTGGACTGGGGTGTACAAAGTTAAAAATCACACAACAGGACTATAACCTGGTGTTGTGTGATTTTTAATCTCAGTAACATTAGATAGGATCTGAAAAATATAGAATGGAACAGCTACTTGCAGGTCAGTCTACATTTAGGAAGTGGAAATCTTTTAAAAGTAGTACAGTTAGATTTCAGGGCCAGCATGTTACTGTAAGACTGAAGGGCAAGTGCAGCAGGTCTGAGGAATGCTGGATATCAAGAGTTTGATAAAGAAAAAGAAGCAAGCATATGTTAGATACAGAGCATTAAAAACAGGGGAGGCCCTTTAAAAGTATAGAGAGTGTAGGGGGTGCTTAAGAAAGAAATTAGGAGGGCAAAGAGGGGCCACGAAATATATTCTGAAATATAGACCCAGCATAAACTTAGGGAACGGCTCACCAAGGAGACTGAACAGAAATTTAGGGAACAGCTCACCAAGAAGACTGAAAGTAAACTTAGGGAACGATTCACCGAGCATCTCAGCCGGGTCTTCAGGGGCTGACTAGACCTCCCAGTCATTGCCTATTTCAATTTCCCTTCCCACTCCTTTTCTGACATGACCATCCTTGGCCTCCTCCATGGCCAAAATGAACCACAGCACAAATTGAAAGAATAACACCTCATCTTCCGCCTGGGCAGCCTATAGCCCAGAAGACTCAACATTGAGTTCTCCAATTTCGAATGACATCTCTTCCCAATGCCCAACTCCCTTCCCAGCCCCTTCCCCTCTCTTCCACTCCTCCCTGCCACCAACCGGATTCACTGACCAACCAGGTTCTATCCTCGACCTGCCTTTACCTATCCCCACTTCACCGTCCTGACCCCCACCCACCACCCCCTTTGTCTGCAGCTCGCCCTCCACCCACCCCCAGTCCTGAAGAAGGGTTATACCTGAAACGTCGACTTCTCCACCTCCTGATGCAGCCTGGCCTGCTATGTTCTTCCAGCCTCCTGCCTGTCGATTTTGGATTCCAGCATCTGCAGTTTATTTTGCCTCTCACAAAACATATTTGGCAAATAGGATTAAGGAAAACTGCAAGGCTTTTTCTAAGCATATTAAGAGTAAAAGGATTACCAAGGAAAGAGTAGGACTTATTCGAGATCAAAAGGGCAACCTGTGCATAGAGCCAGAGATGTGGGTGAGGTCTTAAATGAATATTTCTCACAGCTGGAGATTTCATTGAGATGGTGAGGTTCAAGAAAATATTAAGAGGAGGAGGTATTAGGTGTTACAGTGTGCATAAACATTCATAAATTCCCAGGGCCTGATGAAATTTATAACAGGTTGCTACAGGAGGCAAGGGAGGAGATTACTTGGGACTGTGTGTGAAGGTATTTAATGCTTCGCTGGCCATAGGTGCAGTGCCAGATGACTGGAGAATAGCTAATGTGGTTCCTTTGATCAAGAAGGGCGGCAGTGATAGTCCAGACAATTATAGAGCAGTTAGTCTGACATCAGTGATTGGGAAATTATTGGAAACAATTCTGAGTGCCAGGATTAATCAAATCTTGGAAAGTCAGGGATTGTTCAGGAATAATTAGCAAGGATTTGTTAGAGGGAGATTCCGTCTGACTAATTTAATTTAGATTTTGAAATGGTGGCTAAATATGTTGATGTGGGTAGTGCAGTTGACTTGGTTTACATGGACTTCAGTAAAACCTTTGACAAGGTCCCCATGGAAGGCTGATCCAAAAAAGAAGGAGCCCATGGGATCAAAGGCAAGTTGGTAAACTGTATCAAAAATTGACTTGCAAACAGGAAGCAAGGGTAATGGTGGAGGGTAGTTTTTGTGATTGGAAGCTTGTGACCACAGAGATTGGTACTGGGACCCTTGGTATTTGTTGTACACACTAATAACTTGGATGTGAAAGTAGAAGGTATAATTAGTAAGTTTGCAGATGACACCAAAATTGGAGGTGTTGTTGATAGTGAGGAGGATGGTCTTCAGCTACAGCCTGAATATTAATCAGCTGGTAAATTGGGCAGAGCAATGTTGCAAGGTTTTGTTACAAATTTGTAGAGCATTGGTGAAGCCACAGATGGAATACTGTATGCAGTTCTGGTCACCACATGATTGGAAGGATATGATTGCACTGAAGAGGGGGCAGACGAGATTCACTGGATCTTGGCTGAGATGAAAATTCTCAGTTATGTGGAGGGTCTAGATAGGCTGGATTGTTTTCCCCAGAGCAGAGGAGGCTGAAGAGGAATCAGATTATGAGAGGCTTAAAGGAATATTTCTCAGAGGAGAAAGACATTGTAGCTGCAAATTTCATGGGAATGGCGAGGTTCTAGAAAATATTAAGGTTACACAATTATGAGAGGCACAGATACGGTAGATTGTAAGAACATTTTCCCTATGGCAGATGTATGCAAGACCAGAGGGCACAAGTTAATGTATGTAGCAAGTTATTTAGAGAAGATCAAAGAAAACAAAGTTGACTCAGAGGATAGTAGAAATATAGAATGTGCTGTCTGAGAGGGTGGTGAAGGTAGGTACTCTCACAGCATTTAAGAAGCATCAGGATGAGCATTTACAATGCCAGAGCACAGTAGGTTATGGATGAAGTAAGTGCAGGTAAGCAGAGTGTAAAGGAACCCGGAAGGCTACAGCTAAGGTGAGACAGTTTGTTTTAAAATTACTTACCGGTAGCGGGCAGCGGTGTTTTTTTTTCTCTTCACAGAAAGAGCGGGAGCAGCAGGGGGAAGTGACAAAGACCAGAGGGGCAGCCGGGTAGGTTTTTTCCCTATAAAAGCGCGCAGGAGAAGAACCCGAGGCACTACAGAGGTAGTGACTCCCACCCGCCCTCCTCCTCTAACCTAATAATAAGACCCGTTGTGGTAAGTAGGTAAGTGCTGCATTTTGCTTGTTTTATTCTTTACACCCAGTTTTTTTTAAAAAAAAGGTTACTTTTAGAGGGATGGCAGTGAAGGCAGTGCAATGTTCCTCTTGCAACATGTTTGAGGTGAGGGATGCCATGGACGTCCCTGCTGATTACACTTGTAGGAAGTGCACCCATCTCCAGCTCCTCCAAGACCGTGTTAGGGAACTGGAGCTGGAGTTGGATAAACTTAGGATCATTCGGGAGGCAGAGGGGGTCATAGATCGGAGCTTTAGGGAAATAGTAACTCCAAAGATTGCAGACAGATGGGTGACAGTGAGGGGGACTGGGAGGAAGCATCCAGTGCAGGGACCCCCTGCGGCCGTTCCCCTCAAGAACAAGTATACCGTTTTGGATACTTGTGGGGGGGACGACTTACCAGGGGTAAGTAATGGGGTTCAGGCCTCTGGCACGGAGCCTGTCCCTGTTGCTCAGAAGGGAAGGGTGGAGAAGAGCAGAGCAATAGTAATTGGGGACTCGATAGTTCAGGTCACAGATAGGCGGTTTTGTGGGGGCGAGAGAGAGACTCACGTTTGGTATGTTGCCTCCCAGGTGCAAGGGTACGTGATGTCTCTGATCGTGTTTTCCGGGTACTTAAGGGGGATGGGGGAGCAGCCCGAAGTTGTGGTCCACATTGGCACCAATGACATAGATGGGAGGAGGGCTGAAGATGTTAGGCAGGCTTTCAGGGAGCTAGGTTGGAAGCTCAGAGTTAGAATGAACAGAGTTGTTGTCTCTGGTTTGTTACCCGTGCCACGTGATAGAGAGTCGAGGAATAGGGAGAGAGAACAGTTAAATGCGTGGCTACAGGGATGGTGCAGGAGGGAGGGATTCCGGTATTTGGATAACTGGGGTTCTTTCTGGGGAAGGTGGGACCTCTATAAACAGGATGGTCTACACCTGAACCTGAGGGGCACCAGTATCCTTGGCGGGAGGTTTGCTAGTGCTCTTGGTGGGGGGGGTTTAAACTAACTCTGCAGGGGCATGGGAACCTAGACTGTAGCTTTAGGGTGCAGGACCTGGAGTGTAGGGAGGTTAGGAACATGGCATCAATCTCAAAGGAGGGTGCCTGTAAACAGGAAAGTGACTTGAAGTGTGTATACTTTAATGCAAGAAGTATATGAAATAAGGTAGGTGAACTTGCAGCGTGGGTTGGTACCTGGGACTTCGATGTTGTGGCTATTACGGTGACATGGGTAGAACAGGGATAGGATTGGCTGTTGCAGGTTCCAGGGTTTAAATGTTTTAGTAGGGTCAGAGGTGGGGGTAAAAGAGGGGGAGGTGTGGCATTGCTTGTCAAAGATCGTATTACAGCAGTGGAAAGGAAGATGGATGAAGACTCTCCATCTGAGGTAGTTTGGGCTGAGGTTAGGAATAGGAAAGGTGAGGTCACCCTGTTAGGAGTTTTTTACAGGCCTCCTAATAGTCCTAGAAACGTAGAAGAAAGGATTGCAAGGATGATTCAGGAGAAGAGTGAAAGTAATAGGGTGGTTGTTATGGGGGACTTTAACTTTCCTGATATTGATTGGGAAAGCTATAGCTCTAGTTCGTTAGATGGGTCGGTGTTTGTCCAATGTGTGCAGGATGGTTTCCTGACACAATATGTAGATAGGCCAACAAGAGGTGAGGCCATACTGGATTTGGTTCTGGGTAACGAACCAAGCCAGGTGTTAGAATTAGAAGTAGGTGAGCACTTTGGGGACAGTGACCACAATTCGGTGACTTTTACTCTAGTGATGGAGAGGGATAAGTGTGCACTGCAGGGCAAGAGTTATAGCTGGGGGCAGGGAAATGATGATGCGGTGAGGCATGACTTAGGATGCGTGGCTTGGAAAAGTAGGCTTCAAGGCAAGGGCGTAATTGATATGTGGAGCTTGTTCAAGGAGCAACTATTGAGTGTCCTTGATAAGTATGTACCCGTCAGGCAGGGAGGAAAGGATCGTGTGAGGGAGCTGTGATTTAATAAGGAATTGGAATCCCTTGTTAAATGGAAGAGGGCGGCCTATGTAAAGATGAGGCATGAAGGTTCAATTGGGGCGATTGAGAGTTATAAGGTAGCCAGGAAGGACCTGAAGAGAGAGCTAAGAGCAGCAAGGAGGGGACATGAAAGGTCCTTAGTTGGTAGGATTAGGGAAAACCCTAAGGCTTTCTATAGGTATGTCAGGAATAAAAGAATGACTAGGGTAGGAATAGGTCCAGTCAAGGATAGTAGTGGGAAGTTGCGTGTGGAGGCTGAAGAGATTGGGGAGACACTGAATAAATACTTATCGTCAGTATTCACTCAGGAACAGGACATTGTTGCCGATGTGAATACTGAGTCACAATTAAGTAGAATGAATGGCTTTGAGGTATGTAGGGAAGAGGTGTTGGAAATTCTGGAAAGGGTGAAAATAGATAAGTCCCCTGGGCCTGATGGCATTTACCCTAGGATTCTCTGGGAAGCAAGGGAGGAGATTGCAGAGCCATTGTCCTTGATTTTTATGTCCTCGTTGTCTACAGGAGTAGTGCCAGAAGACTGGAGGCTAGCAAATGTGGTTCCCTTGTTCAAGAAGGGGAGTAGGGATAACTCTAGTAACTATAGGCCGGTGAGTCTTACTTCTGTTGTGGGCAAAGTCTTAGAGAGAATTGTAAGGGATAGGATTTATGAACATCTGGATAGGAATAATGTGATCAAGGATAGTCAGCATGGTTTTGTGAAGGGCAGGTCATGCCTCACAAACCTTATTGAATTCTTTGAGAAGGTGACTAAGGAGGTGGACGAGGGGAAAGCAGTAGATGTGGTGTATATGGATTTTAGTAAGGCGTTTGATAAGGTTCCCCATGGTAGGCTACTTCAAAAAATACGGAGGTATGGCATTGAGGATGAGTTGGAGGTTTGGATTAGGAATTGGCTGGCTAGAAGAAGACAGAGGGTAGTAGTTGATGGTAAAGGTTCATCTTGGAGTGCCGTTACTAGTAGTGTTCTGCAAGGATCTGTTTTGGGACCACTGCTGTTTGTCATTTTTATAAATGACCTGGAGGAGGGGCTAGAAGGTTGGATGAGCAAGTTTGCGGATGATACGAAGGTCGGAGGAGTTGTAGACAATGAGGAAGGATGTGGCAGGTTACAGCGGGATATAGATAAGCTGCAGAACTGGGCAGAAAGGTGGCAAATGGAGTTCAATGTAGCTATGTGTGAGGTGATTCACTTTGGTAAGAGTAACACAAAGATGGGGTAATGGGCTAATGGTCGGATACTTGGTAGTGTGGATGAGCAGAGGGATCTTGGTGTCCATGTACACAGATCTTTGAAAGTTGCCACCCAGGTAAATAGTGCGGTGAAGAAGGCATATGGCGTACTGGCTTTTATTGGTAGAGGAATTGAGTTCTGGAGTCCTGAGATCATGTTGCAGTTGTATAAGACTCTGGTGCGGCCGCACCTGGAGTTTTGTGTGGAGTTTTGGTCGCCATACTATAGGAAGGATGTGGAGGCACTGGAACGGGTGCAGAGGAGGTTTACCAGGATGTTGCCTGGTATGGTAGGAAGATCGTATGAGGAAAGGCTGAGGCACTTGGGGCTGTTTTCATTGAAGAAAAGAAGGTTTAGGGGTGACTTGATAGAGGTGTACAAGATGATTAGGGGTTTAGATAGGGTTGACCGTGAGAACCTTTTTCCACGTATGGAGTCAGCTATTACGAGGGGGCATAGCTTTAAATTAAGGGGTGGTAGGTATAGGACAGATGTTAGGAGTAGGTTCTTTACTCAGCGAGTCGTGAGTTCATGGAATGCCCTGCCAGTAGCAGTGGTGGACTCTCCCTCTTTATGGGCATTTAAGCGGGCATTGGATAGGCATATGGAGGATAGTGGGTTAGTGTAGGTTAGGTGGGCTTGGATCGGCGCAACATCGAGGGCCAAAGGGCCTGTAGTGCGCTGTATTCTTCTATATTCTATGTTCTATGTAAATGGGATTAGTGTAATTTGGTGTTGTTGGTTTGCATGGATTTGATGGGCTAAAGAGCCTGTTTCTATGTAGTGTGACTCGATGACTCTATTAGATGTGACGCTTTTCAAATTTCAGAAGGTTTTTGATCAGGTCCCAGACAAGAGGTTAAAAAGTAAAATCATAGGTTGTGGGATTGCACAAAATATACTGGCATGAATTGAGACTTGGTTAGGAGTTTGTAAATAGAGTTTGGGAGGCTCATTCTCAGGTTAATAGGCTGCAACCAGTGGGCTCTGATAAGGATCAGCCTTCCGGCCCCAGCTTTTCATAACCCATATGATTGTTTTAGATATGGGCCCAACTGTAATATTCCCAAACTACTAATGACACGGGCTCATGGAAGTATAACTTGTGAGAGGGTTGGTTGTGAAGAAGCTTCAAGGAGAGTTGGACAGGTTGAGTGAGTTAACAATAGCCAATAGAATATAAGATGAACAAATTAGAATTATCCAACTTGACAGAACAACAAAAAATAGAATGTCTGTGGTTGAAGAATCTAAAACCCAAGCACAGTGTCTCAGAACAAGAGTCGGATATTTTCGGATTGAGATGGGGAGATATTATTTCACTCAGAGGGTGGTGAATCTTTTGGAATTCTCTGCCCCAGAAAGATAGAATGCTTCATCATTGAATATGTTTAAGACTGAGGTAAACAGACTTTTAGTTTCTCAGGGACTTGGTGAATGTGAAGAGCCCATAATCAGCTATTATCCTATTAAATGTTGAGCAGGCTCAATGGCCCAAATTTACTAGTGCTGGTCCTTTGTCTTGTGTCCTTGTATGATTTCTAATGTAGTCTAAACTTTGAAAAGAAAAACAGAATATAGTGGGAATATTCAGCAAGGCAATCTTCAATTAAGTAGCTTACAGCCCTCTGGATTCAACATCAAACTTCACAATTTCAAACCATAATCCCTGCTGATTTGTCTCCATTTACAGGCAGGTTTCAGCTTTAGTACAAGTTTTCACTTGTTATCACTTGTGGATAGCAGGTGTTCATCATTCTTCCATTCACATCTCCTTTAGACTCATCTTTGTGTCCTTACTTTTATCATTATCAACCCCTCTAGCCCCACACTGTCAATTATTAATTGTTATTTAAATTCTCCAGTCTTTCACTCTAACATAGATCATTCCTTTTGCCCTTTATCCCCCCTTCCTGATTTTACTTGCTCTAAACCTGTTTTATATTTAATACTCCCCAGTTCTGATGAAAGATTATTGATCTGCAATATTTTCATATATACCACTCCTGAAGAAGAGTCACCAAACTCAAAATGTTAACCTTTTCGCTCCCTTCACAGACGCTGCCAGACTTGCCTGTTGAGTTTCTCCAGCAATTTCTGTTTTAATTCCACAAATACTGCTTAATTTGCTGAATATTTTCAGTGTTTCCTGTTTTTATTTTGATGTTGAGTATCTATAGTATTTTCCCTTTCTAACAGATTTCTGCTGCTTTTCTTCAAGTCTTTCTCTGGGTGATGTAAGACTCTCAAGGGCAGGCTTATACACTCATGAATGTCACCTCTAAGGAACAGTAATTATTCCTGCAAAATGTGTTTGCACTGTCCTACCAACGAACATCTTTGGAAATCTTTGTTACCCTTATCTTAGATTTTTAATATGATCAGAACACATTGTTTCCCAGTTATGTTACACTGAATCAGAAAATGATTACATTTGGCTCATTTTGTCTTTGACGGCTCTCTCAAAGAGCAAATCAGTTCATTGCCGTTCTTTCCCCATGGGCTTTCTCTCAGCTAACCATCATTCATTCTTAGGTAGTCCACTCATAAATCCAACCATTCACACTCACTGTGGAAAAGATTTTTTTTCTCATTTCACTATTTGTTCTTTTACCAATGGAAACAGTTTCTCCCTTCAAGATCCATTATCATCTTGAACTTAAATCATTTCTCACCTTCTCTTCTTTAAGGTGAATAGCTCCACCTTCTCCAGTCTACCTATTTGACCAAATTTCTCTACCCCTACCCCTTTTCTGCACTCACTGTAATTCAATCACAAAGCTAGGTGCCCAGAATTGGACAATCTCCGTACTGAGAGTGAGCTAGTGTCTTATAAATGTTCATCACCACTTCCTTGGTTTTGTACTGTAAGGGAAGAATTTTAAGAGAGAGATAGGAATCTTGGTTGATGGTAGTAGAGTCAGCAAGGACTTAGTTCTGCCTCTTTTCTGAAAGAAATGGTTACAATAGTTTACATGAATAATATATTTTAAAATTATAACTTTAAGGTAGATGGAAGGGGTCATGTGACCAGTTCTGCAGTCTATCTGACAGTAAGCCTGTGTGGTTTGATTGTTAGAATTCAAAGGAAGGTGAAAGGCAATGTAACTGAATCTACATTAAACAGACTAGGAGACCCCAAAGCCCCAAAAAGATACTATTGAATGCATTGAGTTGTAAACCGGTGTCTGTGATTCCACTGTTATGAGGCCCAAAAATTTCTTCTAAAAACAAAAGCTGAATGGGATCAAGAATAGCTAATTACCAAGTCTGCCTGGATATGAGATATGTGTATGTTATGTTGTGGTGGGGAAGGGCATAGAGGAAGCTATTTTTGGGGTCAGGTTACAGGCTTCCCTACAAACCAAGTCTACCACAGGCAAAAGAAAACTCATGTCGCTACAGAGAAAGAGGCTGCTTGGTTTTAGCAAACGATTACAGCTGGAAGTGGGAGGGACATGATCTCAAGTTAAAGAGATGTAGCTTGTTGCAATTTAGAGATTCCAAGAGATTCGCCATGACATAGAGACCAGAGGAAGATAGGAGCAGGAGTAGACCATTCAATCTTTTGAGCCTGCTTCATCACTCTAGATCACGGCTGACCATTACCTTAGTGCCAATTCCAGTATTGTCCTGATATACCTTGATGTAAACAGGATCTAGAAATCTAACATTTTCTGACTTGAAGCAGTTCAAAACTGAGATTTGACAGCTCTTGGAGGTAGAGAATCCCAAAGATTCCCCAAACTGTAGTAAAGAAGTTTCTCCTCATCTCAGATCTAAGTAGCTTGCAACTGATTTGTTGGTTATGACATCTGGCTCTAGACTTGCTGACACAGGGGAAACATTCTTGCTACAACTGCTCTGTCTATCCCTGCAAAAATTTTGTAAGTTTCATTTAAATGCTAAGTTAAATCATTCTGCTAAACTCCAGGGAATACAGAGAATGCAAGGGCACAGGATGTTTTATGGGTGGGGGATTTCAATGTCTATTACCAACAGTGATCGAGCTGGTCAGGTCCTAAAGAACATTGCTGCTAGACAGGATCTTGAGGAACCTATTGTATGTTCTGAGGTGTTGACTTTATCAGATCCCCTCATTTCAACCAGGAGAAAGAGATTGAGACGGCTATGGGGTGGGGGGAAGAGAGAAAGATCTTGTCGCCTTACTGCTCCTTACGAATGCCCTTTCTTTCTCTGACTCCAGGGCCTTTGAAGCAGAAATCAGATCTAGTTAGAGTTACTCGGCAACTATCAGCACAGAGGCCCCACAGTATCTTCCAAAAACAGTTGTTCCAGTGATTAAAGACAACAAACTCTTTCTTTGCCAGAAACTGTACAGACAATTTTCTTTCCCGGACAAGTGTTCAGGGAGAACTAGCCATTTTGATACAAAATTGACTTGAAAATAGGAGACAGAGGATGGTGGTGGAGGGTAACTCTCCAGGCTGGAGACCTGCGACCAGTGGTATACCGCATGAGATGGTGCTGGATCCACCTGCTTCGTGTCATTTATGTGGCGGGAGCAGGAGCAGTGAGACCGAAGACCAGGGGGCTGCTGGGAAGGTAAGTTAATCATATGAAAAGCTTACCTGATGAATAGGTGGAGTGCACACTGAGCAGGAGTGGACACGGGACAGCTGTGTAAGTGAGGTTATATATTTGGGTGGTTGCTTTACCCGAATCTCTACTTTGGTAGATTCTCCCACCCCTCCTCCTCCTTTTAAAAAAAAAGGTTCTGTGTGCTGATTTGGTAAAGTTACTAGTTTTGTTTTTTAATAGTCTCTTTGGGAATTTAGAATAGTGGAAATGGATGTTAGGGCAGTTGAATGCTCCTCCTGTAGAATGTGGGAGGAATGGTCACCACTAGTGTCCCTGCTGACTTCATTTGCGGGAAATGTACCCAACTCCAGCTCCTCGGAAACCATGTTAGGGAACTGGAGGTGGAGCTGGATGAACTTCAGATCATTCGGGAGGCTGAAGGGGTTATTGAGGTGCAGTCAATGGATGGAAATTGAGGGGGTAAATGGTTACAGGGATCCCCTGTGGCATTCCGGTCAATAACAAGTATACTGTTTTGAGTACTGTTAGAACATAGAACATAGAAAAATACAGCGCAGTACAGGCCCTTTGGCCCTCGATGTTGCGCCAATCCAAGCCCCCCTAACCTACATTAGCCCACTATCCTCCATATGCCTATCCAATGCCCTCTCAATCTGCAATTTGAGAGGGAGAGGGTACAGTCGGAAGTGACAGTACTTCTGTTGAATAAAGGGAATTATGGAGCTATGAGGGAGGAGCTGGCCAAAGTTCAATGGTGCAATACCTTAGCAGGGATGACCGTGGAGGAACAATGGTGGATATTTCTGTGTATAATGCAGAAGTTGCAGGATCAGTTCATTCCTAAAAGGAAGAAAGATCCCAGGAGGAGGCATGGGCGGCCGTGGCTGACGAGGGAAGTAAAGAAACATATAAAGTTAAAAGAGAAAAAGTATAACATAGCTAAGATAAGTGGGAAAACCGAGGACTGGGAAGCTTTTAAAGAGCAACAGAGGATTACTAAGAAGGAAATACGCAGAGGAAAAATGAGGTACGAAGGTAAACTGGCCAAGAATATTAAGGAGGATAGTAAAAGCTTTTTTAGGTATGTGCAAGGCAAAAAAATGGTTAGGACTAAAATTGGGCCCTTGAAGACAGAAACCGGGGAATATATTATGGGGAACAAAGAAATGGCAGAGGAATTAAATGGGTACTTCAGATCTGTGTTCACTTGGGAAGACACAAGCAATCTCCCTGAGGTAACAGTGGCTGTAGGACCTGAACTTAAGGGAATTTATATTTGCCAGGATTTGGTGTTGGAGAAGCTGTTAGGTCTGAAGGTTGATAAGTCTCCGGGGCCTGATGGTCTGCATCCCAGGGTACTGAAGGAGGTGGCTCGGGAAATCGTGGATGCGTTGGTGATTATTTTCCAGTGTTCAATAGATTCGGGGTCGGTTCCTGAGGATTGGAGGGTGGCAAATGTTATACCACTTTTTAAGAAAGGTGGGCGAGAGAAAGCAGGTAATTATAGACCAGTTAGTCTGACCTCAGTGGTGGGAAAGATGCTGGAGTCTATTATAAAGGATGAAATTACTGCACATCTGGATAGTAGTAACAGGATAGGACAGAGTCAGCATGGATTTATGAAGGGGAAATCATGCTTGACTAATCTTCTGGAATCTTTTGAGGATGTAACTATGAAGTTGGACGAGGGAAATCCAGTAGATGTAGTTACCTGGACTTTCAGAAAGCTTTTGATAAAGTCCTACACAGGAGGTTAGTGAGTAAAATGTGGGCGCATGGTATTGGGGGCAAAGTACTAGATTGGATTGAAAATTGGTTGGCTAATAGGAAACAAAGGGTAGTGATAAACGGCTCCATTTCGGAATGGCAGGCAGTGACCAGTGGGGTACCGCAGGGATCCGTGCTGGGACCGCAGCTTTTTACAATATATGTTAATGATATAGAAGATGGTATCAGCAATAACATTAGCAAATTTGCGATGATACAAAGCTGGGTGGCAGGGTGAAAAGTGATGAGGATGTTAGGAGATTACAGGGTGACCTGGACAAGTTAGGTGAGTGGGCAGATGCATGGCAGATGCAGTTTAATGTGGATAAATGTATGGTTATCCACTTTGGTAGCAAGAACAGGAAGACAGACTACTACCTCAATGGAATCAATTTATGTAAAGGGGCAGTACAGAGAGATCTGGGTGTTCTTGTACACCAGTCAATGAAGGCAAGCATGCAGGTACAGCAGGTAGTGAAGAAGGCTAATAGCATGCTGGCCTTCATCACAAGAGGAATTGAGTATAGAAGCAAAGAGGTGCTTCTGCAGCTGTACAGGGCCCTGGTGAGACCACACCTGGAGTACTCTGCAGTTCTGGTCTCCAAATTTGAGAAAAGACATTCTGGCTATTGAGGGAGTGCAGCGTAGGTTCACGAGGTCAATTCCTGGAATGGCAGGATTACCTTACACTGAAAGACTGAAGCGACTGGGCTTGTATACCCTTGAGTTTCGAAGATTGAGAGGGGATCTGATTGAGACGTATAAGATTATGAAAGGATTGGACACTCTGGCAGTAGGTAACATATTTCCACTGATGGGTGAGTGCCGAACCAGAGGACACAGCTTAAAAATACGGGGTAGACCATTTAGGACAGAGCTCAGGAGAAACTTCTTCACCCAGAGAGTGGTGGCTGTGTGGAATGCTCTGCCCCGGAGGGCAGTGGAGGCCCACTCTCTGGATTCATTTAAGAAGGAGTTGGATAGAGCTCTCAAAGATAGTGGAATCAAGGGCTATGGAGATAAGGCAGGAACAGGATACTGATTAGGAATGATCAGCCATGATTATATTGAATGGCGGTGCAGGCTCGAAGGGCTGAATGGCCTACTCCTGCACGTATTGTCTATTGTCTATTGTCTATTGTTTAAATGCCCATAAAGAGGGAGAGTCCACCACTACTACTGGCAGGGCATTCCATGAACTCACGACTTGCTGAGTAAAGAATCTACCCCTAACATCTATCCTATGCCTACCACCCCTTAATTTAAAGCTATGCCCCCTCGTAATAGCTGACTCCATACGTGGAAAAAGGTTTTCATGGTCAACCCTATCTAAACCCCTAATCATTTTGTACACCTCTATCAAGTCACCCCTAAACCTTCTTTTCTCCAATGAAAACAGCCCCAAGTGCCTCAGCCTTTCCTCATACGATCTTCCTACCATACCAGGCAACATCCTGGTAAACCTCTTCTGCACCCGTTCCAGTGCCTCCACATCCTTCCTATAGTATGGCGACCAAAACTGCACACAATACTCCAGGTGCGGCAGCACCAGAGTCTTACACAACTGCAACATGACCTTAGGGCTCCGGAACTCAATTCCTCTACCAATAAAAGCCAGTACACCATATGCCTTCTTCACCGCACTATTTACCTGTTCCGTGTAAACGCGAAAGTCGTCCTGTTGGGGGTGACCTACCAGGGGTAAGTCATGGTGTACAGGTCTCTGGCATAGGGTCTGTTCCTGTTATTCAGAAGGAAAGTGGGGGGGAAGAGGAATATTGGGGACTCCATAGTTTGAAGATTCTGTGGGAATGATAGAGACTTGCGGTTGGTGTGTTGCCTCCCAAGTGCCAGGATCCATGATGTCTCTGATCATGTTTTTGGTATCCTTAAGGGGGAGGGGGTATAGCCCCAAGTCATGGTCCACATAAACACCAATGACACAGGTAGGAAAAGGAATGGGGATTTAAGGCAGAAATTCAAGAAGTTAGGGTGGAAGCTTAGTGCTAGAACAAACAGATTTGTTATCTCTGGTTTTTTGCCCATGCCACGTGCTGGCGAGGTGAGGAATAGGGAAAGACCAGTTGAATAATGGCTACAGGGATGGTGCAGGAGGGAGGAATTCAGATACCTGGATAATTGGGACTCATTCTTGGGTAGATGGGATTTCGACAAACAGAATGATCTACACCTGAACCAGAGGGGTACCAATGTCCTGGGGGTGAGGTTTGCTAATGGTCTTTGGGAGGATTTAAACTAATTTTCAGGAAGGGGATGGGAACCTGATTTGTCACTCCAGAGTATAGGAGATTGAGAGTAATGAGGTCATGCATAGGGTTTCAAAGTCGCAGGAGTATACCAGCAGGCAGGAAAATGGTTTGAAAAATGTGTCTACTTAAACATCAGGAGCATCAGGAATAAGGTAGGTGAACTTCCAGTTTGGGTTGGTACCTGGGACTTTGATGTTGTGGCCATTTCGGTGACACAGACAGAGCAAGGGCAGGAATGATCATTGCAGGTTTTGGGGTTTAGATGTTTCAGTAACATCAGGAAAGGTGGTAAAAGAGGGGTGGTGTGGCATTGTTAGTCAAGGACAGTATTACGGTGGCAGAAATGATATTTGATGAGGACATATCTTCTGAGGTAGTATGGGCTGAGATTAGAAATGGGAAAGGAGAGGTCACCTTTTGGGAGTTTTCGATAGACCTCCAAAAAGTACAAGAGATATCGAAGAAAGGTTTGCAAAGATGATTCTGGATAGGAACGAAAGTAACAGAGTAGTTATTGTGAGGGATTTTAACTTCCCTAATATTGACTGGAAATGCTATTGTTTGAGTACCTTAGATGGGTCAGGTTTTTTTCCAATGTGTGCAGGAGGGTTTCCTGACACAATATGTAGATAAGCCAACAAGAGGTGAGCCATATTAGATTGGTACTGGGTAATGAGCTGGGCCAGGTATTAAATTTGAGATAGGTGAGCACTTTGGTGATAGTGACCACAATTCGGTTACATTTACTTTAGCGATGGAAAGGGATAGGTATAAACTGCAGGGCAAGAGTTATGGCTGGGGGAAAGGGAATTATGATGCGATTAGGCAAGATTTAGGATGCCAAGGATGGGGAAGGAAACTGCAGGACATGGGCACATTTGAAACATGGAGCTTGTTCGAGGATCAGCTATTGCGTGTCCTTGATAACTATGTACCTGTCCGGCAGGGAGGAAGTGGTCAAGAATTTGGTACTAAAGAATTTGAATCTCTTGTCAAGAGGAAGAAGGAGGCTATTGTAAAAATGAGACGTGAAAGGTCAATTAGGGCGCTTGAGTGTTTCAAGTTAGCCAGGAATGACCTACAGAGAGAGCTAAGAAGAGCCAGGAGAGGACATGAGAAATCTTTGGCAGATACGATCAAGGAAAAGCCTAAAGCTTTTTATAGGTATGGCTGGAGTAAGATTAGGGCTTGCCAAGCACAGTAGTGGGTAGTTTGGAGTCTGAGGACATAGGAGAGGTGCTAAATGAATATTTTTTATCAGTATTCACAAAGGAAAATGACAATGTTGTTGAAGAGATTACTGATATGCAGGCTATTAGACTAGATGAGATTGAGGTTCATAAGGAAGAGGTGTTAGCGATTCTGGAAAGTGTGAAAATAGGTAAATACCCTGGGCCGGATGGGATTTGTCCTAGGATTCTCTGGGAAACTAGGGAGAAGATTGCAGAGCATTTGGCTTTGATGTTTATGTCGTCATTGTCTACAGAAATGGTGGCAGACGACTGGAGGATAGCAAATGTTGTCCCCTCGTTCAAGAGAAATAGAGACAACCCTGATAATTATAGACCAGTGTGCCTTACTTTGTTTGTGGGTAAAGTGATGGAAAGGGTTAAAGTGATAGGATTTAAAATCATCTAGAAAGGAATAATATGATTGTGGATAGTCAATACAGTTTTGTGAAGGGTAGGTCGTGCCTCACAAATCTTATTGAATTTTTTGAGAAGGTGACCAAACAGGTAGATAAGGGTAAAGCGGTTGATTTTGTGGATATGGATTTCAGTAAAGCGTTTGATAAGGTTCCCCACGGTAGGCTATTGCAGAAAATACAGAGGCATGGGGTTGAGGGTGATATAGTGGTTTGGATCAGAAATTGGCTAGCTGAAAGAAGACAGAGGGTGGTGGTTGATGGGAAATGTTCATCCTAGAGTTCAATGGTGCACTGGTGGTGTACTGCAAGGATCTGTTTTGGGGCCACTGCTGTTTGTCATTTTTATAAATGACCTAGATGAGGACGTAGAAAGATGGGTTAATAAATTTGTGGATGAGACTAAAGTTGGTAGAGTTGTGGACAGTGCAGAAGGATGTTCCAGGTTACAGAGGGACATAGATAAGCTGCAGAGCTGGGCTGAGAGGTGGCAAATGGAGTTTAATGCGGAAACATGTGAGATGATTCACTTTGGAAGGAGTAACAGGAATGCAGAGTACTGGCTAATGGTAAGATTCTTGGTAGTGTGTATGATCAGAGAGATCTCAGTGTCCATGTGCATAGGTCCCTGAAAGTTGCCACCCAGGTTGCTAGGGTTGATAAGAAGGTGTACAATGTATTGACTTTTATTGGTAGAGAGATTGAGTTCTGGAGCCATGAAGTCATGTTGCAACTGTACAAAACCTTGGTGCGGCCACACTTGGAGTATTGCGTACAGTTCTAAAGAACAAAGAACAAAGAAAATTTACAGTCCATGAACAGGCCCTTCGGCCCTCCAAGCCTGTGTCAATCCAAATTGACTGTCTAAACCTATTGCCCAATTCCGAAGCATCTGTATCCCTCTGCTCCCCACCTACTCATGCATCTGTCCAGATGCACCTTAAATGAATCTACCGTGCCTGCCTCTTCTACCCTGTTGGCAATACGTTCCAGGCACCTACCACCCTCTGTGTAAAGTACTTGCCATGTATATCCCCCTTAAACTTTTCACCTCTCACCTTGAACGCGTGACCTTTCTTTGAATCCCTCACCCTGGGAAAAAGTTTATCTCTATCCAACTTGTCTATACCCTTCATGATTTTGTAGACCTCAATCAGGTGTCCTCTCAATGTCCTTTTTTTCTAATGGAAACGATCCTAACCTACTCAATCTCTCTTCTTAGCTAGCACCTTACATGCCAGGTAAGATCCTCATAAACTCCAAAGCGTCCAAATCCTTTTGGTAATGTGGCGACTAGAACTGTACACCGTGTTCTAAATGTGGCTGAACCAAAGTCCTGTACAATTTTAACATGACCTGCCAGCTCTTATACTCAATACCCCACCCAATGAAGGCAAGCATACCATGTGCCTTCTTGACCACTCTATCCACCTGTGCAGCCACCTTCAGGGTACAATGAACCTGACCTCCCAGATCTCTCTGCTCACCAACCTTTTCCAAGGCTCTTCTGTTTATAGTAGAGTTCACTCTAGAATTAGACTTCCCAAAATGACCAACTCACATTTGCCTGGGTCGAACTCCATCTGCCACTTCTCCACCCAACTCTCCAGTCTATCTATATTCTCCTGCATTCTTTGACACCCCCCTATGCTTTCTGCTACTCCACCAATCTTCGTGTCATCTGCAAACTTACTGGTCAGACTACCAATGCCCTCTTCCAGATCATTTATGTATATTGCAAACAACAGTGGCCCCAGCACTGATCCCTGTGGAACACCATTGATCATCTTTCTCTATTTCGAGAAACTTCCTTCAACTACTACTCTCCGTCTCCTGTTGCTCAACCAGTTTTTTATCCACCCAGCTAGAACACCCTGCACACCATGTGACTTCACTTTCTCCATTAGTTTACATGGGGATCCTTATCAAACGCCTTCCTAAAGTCCATGTATATGACATCTACAGCCCTTCCTTCATCTATCAACTTGGTCACTTCCTCAAAGAACTCTATTAAGTTGGTAAGGCACAATCTCCCCCACACAAAACCATGTTGCCTATCACCGATAAGCCAATTCTCTTCCAAATATAAATAGGTCCTATCCTCAGTACCTTTTCCAGCAACTTTTCTGCCACTGACATCAGGCTCACTGGTCTGTGTTACCTGAAATATCCCTAATACCATTTTTGAACAGCGGGGCAACATTAGCAACTCTCCAGTCCTCCGGCACTCCACCTGTGTTGAAGGAAGCTACAAGGATATCTGTCAGGGCCCTAGCTATTTCCTCTCTCGCCTCTCCCAGCAATCTGGAATAGATCCCACCATTCCTGGGGATTTGACCACCTTAATATCCTTTAGCCTACCCAACACATCCTCCCTCCTTATGTCAATGTGATCCTGGTAGCTGCATTATAGGAAGGGCATGAAAGCATTGGAAAGTGTGCGAAGGAGATTCATCACGTTGCCTGTATGGAGGGAAAGTCATATGAGAAAAGGCTAAGGGACTTGATGCTGTTTTCGTTAGAGAGAAGGTTAAGGGGGGACTTAATCGAGACCTAAAAGATGATCAGAGGATTCGATAGGGTGGACAGTGAGAGCCTTTATCCTGAGATGGTGATGGCTAGCATGAGTGGACACAGCTTTAAATTGAGGGATGATAGATATAGGACAAATGTCAGAGGTAGGTTCTTTACTCAGAGTGTAATAAGGGCATGCAACAGTAGTAGACTCGCAACCTTTAAGGGCATTTAAGTGGTCATTGTCGGGCCTCCATTTTGAACAGAGCAGTGAGGAGAGAGGGCAGAGAGAAACGAGGGCTGCCGGGTAAGTCAGTTTTTCCCACTTAAAAGGGACTTACCTTGAGAGTTTGGCCTCCATTTTGAACAGAGTGGCAAGGAGAGAGGGCGGAGAGAAACGAGGGCTGCCGGGAAGTTTTTAAATGAGTGAGCTCTAAACCTACACCGTAGGGCCTCCCTCTCACCCACCTCCCCTAACTTTACTGAGAGTCTGCAAACTCAGTAAGTTTTCAGGATTTTCTCTTTTCTTCTTCTCTTCCTTGTTTAGTCGTGTGTGGGCTTTCAGATTAGCGCAGTATGGCTGTTAGGGCAGTTGCATTTTCTTCCTGCAGAATATGGCAGGTGAGAGACACTTCACATGTCTCTGCCGACTACATCTGCGGGAAGTGCACCCAACTCCAGCTCCTCGAAAACCAAGTTAGGGAACTGGAGCTGGAGCTGGATGAACTGCGGATCATCCAGGAGGCTGAGGGAGAAATTAAGAGGATGTACAGGGAGGTGGTCACTCCCCAGGCACAGGATAAGGTCAGCTGGGTTACAGTGAGGGGGAGGAAAGGGAACTGACAGATAGAGCAGGGATCCCCTGTGGCCGTTCCCCTCGGCAATAGGTATACCGTTTTGGATACTGCTGGTGGTGATGACCTACCGGGGAAAGCCATAGTTGTCAGGTCTCTGGCACTGAGGCTCAGAAGGGAAGGGGGAAGAATAGAAAAGCACTAGTGATAGGGGACTCAATAGTTTGACGGATTGACAGGAGAATTTGTGGTCAGGAACAGGACTCCCGGAAGGTTCCAGGGTTTGGGATGTTGCCGATCAGGTTTATAGGATTCTGAAGAGGGATGGTGAGCAGCCAGAAATCTTGATATATATGGGCACCAATGATATAGCCAGGAAAGGGATTGAGGATCTGAAAAGTGACTACAGAGAATTAGGTTGGAAGCTGAAGAGCAGGATGAGTAGAGTAGTGATCTCCACGAGACAGTGAGGTGAGGAATAGTCAGCGTGTGCAGCTTAACACGTGGCTGCAAGGCTGGTGCAGGAGGGAGGGCTTCAGATATTTAGACCATTGGGATGCCTTCTGGGGAAGGTGGGACCTGTACATGAAGGATGGGTTGAACCTGAACTGGAGGGCCACAAATGTCCTGGCTGGGAGATTTGCTTGTATGGTTCAGTTGGGTTTAAACTAGTTTGACAAGGAGCTGGGAACCACAGCTACTTATTTGAGAGGGGGATAGCTGTAGATGGGGCAGTGACAGGATGTAGTGAATCTATCGGGAAGGCTTTTCATGTGATGAAACAAAGGGAATGATTAAAGTGTGTCTGCTTTAATGCAAGGAGTGTCAGAAATAAGAGTGATGAACTTAGAGCATGGATCAGTATTTGGGACGATGATGTTGTGACCATAACGCAGACGTGGGTTTTACAGGGGCAGGAATGGTTGAATGGTTGCTAGATGTTGCAGGGCTTAGAACATTTAAAAAAAACAGGGAGATGGAAAAAGAGGAGAGGGTGTAGCATTGCTAATCAGAGAGTGCATCACAGCTACAGAAACGAAGGTTGTTGAGGAACTGAGTCAGTATGGGTGGAAGTTAGGAAATGCAAGGGAACAGCCACCTCATTGGGGGTTTTCTACAGACCCCCTAATAGCAGTAGAGAGATTGAAGAACTCATAGGCTGGCAGATTTTGGAAAAATGCAGATGTAGCAGGGTTGTTGTTATGGGTGACTTCAACTTTCCCAGTATTGACTGGAACCTCTTTAGTGCAGATGGTTTGGATGGAGCCGTTTTTGTCAGGTGTGTTCAGGAGGGTTTCCTTACTCAGTATGTAGGCAGACTGATGAGGGGAGAGGCCATTTTGGATTTGGTGCTCGGTAACGAGCCAGGACAGGTGTCAGATCTCACGGTGGGAGAGCACTTTGGTGAAAGTGATCACAACTGCCTCACATTTACCTTGGAGAGGGAAAGGAGTAGTTATCAAGGGAAGATATTTAATTGGGGAAAATGAAATTATGATGCTATCAGACAGGAGTTGGGAAGTACAGACTGGGAGCAATTGTTCCACAGAAAAAGCACAACAGGCATATGGAGACTGTTTAAGGAGCAGTTCTTGCGAGTGATGCACAGATTTCTTCCTCTGAGAGACAGGTAAGAAGGGGTAAGATGAAGGAGCCTTGGATGACGAGAACAGAGGAACTTCTCATCAAAAGGAAGAAGGCAGCTTACGTAAGGTGGAGGAAGCAAGGATCTAGCACAGCTTTAGAGGATTACAGGCTTGCTAGAAAGGAGCTCAGAAATGGACTGAGGAGAGCCAAGAGGGGGCACGAGAAAGGCTTGGCAAGAAGGATTAGGGAGAGCCCAAAGGCATTTTACTCATACGTGAGGAATAAGAGAATGATGAAGGAGAAGGTAGGGCCGATCAGGGATAGCGTAGGGAACTCGTGCGTGGAGTCTGAGCAGATAGGGGAAGTCCTAAATGAGTTTTTTGCTTTAGTTTTCATTAGGGAAAGGGACCTTGTTGTTAATGAGAACTTTGAGGAGCTGGGATACAATCTTGAACAGATCAAGATTGATGAAATTGATGTGCTGGAAAGTTTGGCAAACATTAAGGTTGATCAGTCCCTAGGGCCAGAGCAGATTTATCCTAGGCTGCTCCGGGAAGCGAGAAAGGAGGTTGCTAAGTCACTGGTGAAGATCTTTGCTTCCTCACTGTCCACAGGAGTCATACTGGAGGATTAGAGGGAGGTGAATTTGTTTCTCTTTTCAAGAAGGGGAATAGGGAAATCCCTGGCAATTACAGACCAGTCAGTCTTATGTCTGAAAGGTTCTGGAAAGAATTCTGAGGGATAAGATTTATGACTATTTGGAAAAGCATAACATGATTAAAGGCAGTCAGCATGGCTTTGTGACAGGCAGGTCATGCTTCACAAATCATATTGAGTTCTTTGAGGAGGTGATGAGACAGGTTGACGGAGGTCAAGGAGTGGATGTGGTGTATATAGATTTCAGTAAGTCATTTGATAAGGTTCCCATGGTAGGCTCATTCAGAAAGTTAGGAGGTATAGGATACATGGAAATTTGGCTGGCTGAAAGAAGACAGAGAGTGATAGTGGATGGAAAGTATTCCACCTGGAGGCCAGCAACCAGTGATGTCCTGCAGGAATCTGTTCTTGGGTGTCTGCTTTTTGTAGCTTTTAATAAATTACTTGGATGAAGAAGTGGAAGGGTGGGTGGTACGTTTGCCGATGACACAAAGGTCGGTGGTGTTATAGATGTTGCCGACGGCTGTTGCAGGCTACAACAAGACATTAGCAGGATGCAGAGCTGGGCTGAGAAGTGGCAGATGGAGTTCAACCTGGATAAATGCAAAGTGATTCATTTTGGAAGGTCAAATTTGAATGCTGAATACAGGGTTAAAGACAGGATTCTTGGCAGTGTGGAGCAACAGAGAGATCTTGGGGTCCACGTACATAAATTTATGTTGCTTACAAGCAACATAAATTCGACTGGGACAACGCTACTATTATAGGACAAGCCAAACAGAGAACAGCCAGGGAATTCCTAGAGGCATGGCACTCATCCAGAGATTCAATCAATAAGCACATCGACCTGGACCCAATATACCGACCACTGCAGCGGACAGCTGGAACTGACAACCAGAAGCGGCAGATTCAAATCACTATAAATGCCGGAGGAAAGATCACAGAAGTGCTTCACAGGAGGCTCCCAAGCACTGAGGATGTCACCTAGACAGGGGACAATACGTCTGCAACACAAATTCCCAGCTCGGCGAACAGAACCACAACAACAGTAAATACTGATGCAAAATATTCATTTAATATCTCCCCCATTTTCTGAGGCTCCACACAAAGGCTGCCTTGCTGATCTTTGAGGGGCCCTATTCTCTCCCTAGTTACCCTTTTGTCCTGAATATATTTGTAAAAACCCTTTGGATTCTCCTTAATTCTATTTGCCAAAGCTATCTCATGTCCCTGTTTGGCCCTCCTGATTTCCCTCTTAAGTATACTCCTACTTTCTTTATACTCTTCTAAGGATTCACTCGATCTATCCTGTCTATACCTGACATATGCTTCCTTCTTTTTCTTCACCAAACCCTCAATTTCTTTAGTCATCCAGCATTCCCTATACCTACCAGCCTTCTCTTTCACCCTGACAGGAATATACTTTCTCTGGATTCTTGTTATTTCATTTCTGAAGGCTTCCCATTTTCCAGCCGTCCCATTACCTGCGAACATCTGCCTCCAATCAGCTTTCAAAAGTTCTCGCCTAATACCGTCAAAATTGGCCTTTCTCCAATTTAGAACTTCTACTTTTAGACCTGGTCTATCTTTTTCCATCACTATTTTAAAACTAATAGAATGCTGGCCCCAAAGTGCTCCCCCACTGACACCTCAGTCACCTGCCCTGCCTTATTTCCCAAGAGTAGGTCAAGTTTTGCACCTTCTCTAGTAGGTACATCCACATACTGAATCAGAAAATTGTCTTGTACACACTCACTCAAGAAAAGAAATTCCTCTCCATCTAAACCTTTAACACTATGGCAGTCCCAGTCGATGTTTGGACAGTTAAAATCCCCTACCATAACTACCCTATTATTCTTACAGATAGCTGAGATCTCCTTACAAGTTTGTTTCTCAATTTCCCTCTGACTATTGAGGGGTCTATAATACAATCCCAATAAGGTGATCATCCCTTTCCTATTTCTCAGTTCCACCCAAATAACTTCCCTGGATGTATTTCTGGGAATATCCTCCCTCAGCACAGCTGTAATACTATCTCTTATCAAAAATGCCACTCCCCTTCCCCTCTTGTCTCCCTTTCTATCCTTCCTGTAGCATTTGTATCCAGGAACATTAAGCTGCCAGTCCTGCCCATCCCTGAGCCATGTTTCCGTAATTGCTATGATATCCCATTCCCATGTTCCTAACTATGCCCTGAGTTCATCTGCCTTCCCTGTTAGGCCCCTTGCATTGAAATAAATGCAGTTTAATTTATTAGTCCTACCTTGTCCCTGCCTGCCCTGACTAGTTTAAATCCTCCCAAGCAGTTCTAGCAAATCTCCCTGCCAGTATATTAGTCCCCTTCTAATTTAGGTGCAATCCATCCTTCTTGTCCAGGCCATTTCTACCCCAAAAGAGATTCCAATGATCCAAAAATGTGAATCCTTCTCCCATACACCAGCTCCTCAGCCACGCATTCATCTGCTCTATCCTCCTATTCCTGCCCTCACTAGCTCGTAGCACTGGGAGTAATCCAAATATTACTCCCCTTGAGGATCTCCTTTTTAAATTTCTGCCTCACTCTCTGTAATCTCCCTTCAGAATCTCAACCTTTTCCCTTCCAATGTTGTTGGTTCCAATGTGGACAATGACCTCCTGCTGGCCCCTCTACCCCGTGAGAACATTCTGCACCCTCTCTGAGACATCCTTGATCCTGGCACCAGGGAAACAACACACCATTCTGCTTTTTCTCTGCTGGCCTCAGAAACATCTGTCTGTACCTCTGACTACAGAATTCCCTTACACAATTGATGTCTTGGAAGCCGACGTACCCCTCGTTGCATTAGAGCCAGTCTCAATACCAGAAACTTGGCTGTTAGTGCTACTTTCCCCTGAGAACCCATCACCCCCTACATTTTCCAAAACAGCATACCTGTTTGAAATGGGTATATCCACAAAAGACTCCTGCACTAGCTGCCTACCTCTCTTACCCTTCCTGGAGTTAACCCATCTATGTGACTGTATCTGAGACTTCCCCCGCTTCCTATAACTGCCATCCATCACATACTGTTGCTGTTGCAAATTCCTCATCGCTTCTATCTGTCTCTCCAACCGATCCACTCGATCTGATAAGATTCGCATTCAACAGCATTTATGGCAGATATAATCTGCAGTAACCCTTAAACTCGCTTTAAACTCCCACATCTGACAAGGTGGACATATCACTGCAAAGGCCATTTTTGCTCCTTCACAATCTACAGACCCAGAAAATAACACCGTCTTATTCCTCTACAAACACTGCCCCAGGTTAAATTAATAGCTATGGCTTGTATTTTAAGTTTAATCAAGAGACTTATCTCCAAAAACATATAATCAAGAAAGAATCCACTATACTCACTGCTGCAGCCTTTCTCTTGGACAGACTTAAAATAACAATTAACTTATCTGATTCTGTGCTGTGAACTTCGCCCAACAGTTCTTCCAAGATTAGTTGTGAACATTCCTCTCAACGCTTTTGTCACAAAGCTGGTGTCTTTTTTCTAAATGCTGTTCCTTTTCTTGTGGAAGTATACCATGTCCTTTTTTATCAGAGGGGTCATAAACAGCTCCTAGTTCCAATTGAACTGGTTTGGTACAGAGATTAAAGGGTATTGAGAGGCCTTTTTATTTATATGTAAACAGATGAGACCTCAAGCCAAAGTGGTCATGTTTTAGAAGTGACTTATATAACAAAAGGGGAGTGGTCAGCTCTCTATCTGAACAATTCAGTTCAGGACTAGTTAGGAGATCAGGTAGGTAAAAACAATGACTGCAGATGCTGGAAACCAGATTCTGGATTAGTGGTGCTGGAAGAGCACAGCAGTTCAGGCAGCATCCGAGGAGCAGTAAAATCAACGTTTCAGGCAAAAGCCCTTCATCAGGAATGACAGCTGTGTGTGAACAGGCTGCAAAACCCTCTCTCCTTTTGCCCTTCTAATTTCAACTTGTAAGCATTTGTTCCATATTCGGAACAGCATAATTAAGTCTAGTTTGAATAGACTGAGTTCTGTAGGGATTCTTTCTCCTGTTCTTTGTATTTCATCGTATAACTTGGTGAATAAATTTTTTTTCTGTTTTAAAACCTGGTAGTCATCCTCGCTAACTTACTCTGTGTAATTTTTACTGTACACTTACCGAAACAAATTGCAAAGTTATAGTCTGGGTTGCCTGCTTAAGAATGTTTTGAGTGGTCTGGCCTAGTCCATAACAGGGTTCATACCTACTTAGAAGAACTTTATTTCTCTGCAACTCTGTTACATTTTGAGTTCACAGACACTGACTCTGAGATCACCATTCAATTTGAGTTTTAATGAAATGCCCCAACAATAAAATGGTTACAGATGGTCTGGCACTCTGAAGGTCTTTTTGAGGGGACTGTTTGAAGCAAAGAAATAAATTAGATTCCCAAAAACTATTAAAATGTAAATGCTTATGAGTGAAGACTTTAAGAATGTTAGAGGGCTTGTGCAATTTAGAAATCATATTTTGGGTGTATTTTGATTTTTGTGTATACCTCGAAATGCTGACCTTTGACCCTTACCAAAGCTTGGATCCAGCTTGCTTTCCAAACAAACTAAAGTTTTCCCTGGTGGAGTAGCAGGTCGGCACTATAGCACATTCCTCCTGTCACACTGCACATAATTTATATGGACAATAAAATTACTGAGTCGATGATCATGAGATGAAAACTACTTTCATATAGCATCTCTCATCACTTCATTGCTTCTTCTGGAACATACCTGAACAAATTTCCATATTGTCAGCAAAACATTATTGTTGCCATTGTATGCAAACAGATTGGCTGAAACGAAAATAGAAAATGCTGGAGAAACTCAGTAGGTCAGGTAACACCTGTGGAGAGAGAAAAAGACAGAGTTAACATTTTGAGTCCAGTGACTCTTTATCAGAACTCCAAACACATTGGCCAGTGGCTCATGAGAATGTTTTCCCATCCCTAGTTGCCCTTGAGAAGGTGGTGGTGAGCTGTCTTCTGAACCTCTGCAGTCTATGTGCCAGAGGTAGACACAAAATGTCCTTAGGGAGGTAATTCCAGAATTTTGATCCAGCAACAGTGAAGGAATAGCGATATATCTCCAAGTCAGGATGGTGAGTGGCTTGGAGGGGAATCTGTAGAGGGTGGTTGGTATGTATAATAGATGGTGTATGTATGTTCAGACAGTGTCCCTTTGAGAAATGAGACATGTGATACTGGTGAGTCATCAGACAATGCTCCTCAGCTTATTCGGATTTGTCTAATCCTTTTATGGAGTGCAGAGCAACTGAATAAACATCGCTGCTGGATTGGAAGAAATGATGACTTTATATGTTCTGAAGGGTCTGTTTCCATGCTGTACATCTCTATGACTCGATGACTCTATAATTGCCCAGTACAAAAATAATGGTTTCCCTGCGTATCTGTTACCTTTGTCCTTGGAGAAGGTAGTGGCCGTGAGTTTGGAAGACGTTGTCTAATAAGCCTTGGCAAATTATTGCAGCGCATCCTGTAGATGACATACACTGCTGCTACTGAGCATTGGAGGTGGAGAGTATGAATGTTACTGCAAGTGGTTCCAATCAAGCGAGCTGCTTTGTCGGGATGGTGTCCTGCTTCTTTGAACATGCACCATTTCAGTATCTGAGGACTAATCAATGGTGCTGAACATTGTACAATCATTGGCGAAAATCCCCACTTCTGACCTTATGATGGAGGGAAGGTCATTGATGAAGCAGCTGAAGATGGTTGAGTCTAAGGCACTACCCTGAGGAAATCCTGCAGAGATGTTCTGGAGCTGAGGTGACTGACCACCTACAACCACAATCATATTCCTATGTAAGGTATGAATCCAACCACTTAGAGACTTTACCCCTGATACCCATTGATTCCAGTTTTGCTAGGTCTCCTTGATGTCATACTTAGAGTCATAGAGATATACAGCATGGAAACAGATCCTTCAGTCCAACACGTCCATGCCGACCAGATATCCCAACCCAATCTAGTCCCACTTGCCAGCACCCGGCCGATATCCCTCCAAACCCTTCCTATTCATATACCCTCTTAAATGTTGCAATTGTACCAGCTTCCACCACTTCCTCTGGCAGCTCATTCCATACCCGTACCACCCTCTGTGTGAAAAAGCTGCCCCATAAGTCTCTTTTATATCTTTCTCCTCTCTCCTGAAACCTATGTCCTCTAGTTCTGGACTCCCTGCCCCCAGGGAAAAGACTTTGTCTATTTATCCTATCCATCCCTCTCATAATTTTGTAAACCTCCATAAGGTCACCCCTCAGCCTCCGACGCTCCAGGGAAAACAGTCCCAGCCTGTTCAGCCTCTCCCTATAGCTCAAATCCTCCAACCCTTGTAAATCTTTCTGAACCCTTTCAAGTTTCACAACATCTTTCCGATAGGAAGGAGACCAGAATTACATGCAATATTCCAACAGTGGCCTAACCAATGTCCTGTACAGCCACAACATGACCTCCCAACTCCTGTACTCAATACTCTGACCAATAAAGGAAAGCATACCAAATGCCTTCTTCACTAGCCTATCTACCTGCGACTCCACTTTCAAGGAACTATGAACCTGCACTCCAAGGTCTCTTTGTTCAGCAACACTCCCTCGGACCTTACCATTAAGTGTATAAGTCCTGCTAAGATTTGCTTTCCCAAAATGCAGCACCTCGCATTTATCTGAATTAAACTCCATCTGCCACTTCTTGGCCCATTGGCTCATTTGGTCCAGATCCTGTTGTAATCTGAGGTAACCCTCTTTGCTGTCCACTACACCTCCAATCTTGGTGTCATCTGCAAACTTACTAACTGTACCTCTTATGCTTGCATCCAAATCATTTATGTAAATAACAAAAAGTAGAGGGCCCAGCACCAATCCTTGTGGCACTCCACTGGTCACAGGCCTCCAGTCTGAAAAACAACCCTCCACCACCACCCTCTGTCTTTTACCTTTGAGCCAGTTCTGTATCTAAATGGCTAGTTCGCCCTGTATTCCATGACATCTAACCTTGCTAATCAGTCTCCCATGGATAACCTTGTCGAACACTTTACTCAAGTCCATATAGATCACATCGACTGCTCTGCCCTCATCAATCCTCTTTGTTACTTCTTCAAAAAACACAATCAAGTTTGTGAGACATGATTTCCCATGCACAAAGCCATGTTGACTATCCCTAATCAGTCCTTGCCTTTGCAAATACATGTACGTCCTGTCCCTCAGGATTCCCTCCAACAACTTGCCCACCACCGAGGTCAGGTTCACTGGTCTATAGTTCCCTGGCTTGTCCTTATCACCCTTCTTGAACAGTGGCACCACGTTTGCCAACCTCCAGTCTTCCGGCACCTCACCTGTGACTATCAATGATACAAATATCTCAGCAAGAGGCCCAGCAATCACTTCTCTAGCTTCCCACAGAGTTCTTGGGTACACCTGATCAGGTCCTGGGGATTTATCCACCTTTACCCATTTCAAGGCATCCAGCACTTCCTCCTCTATAATCTGGACATTTTGCAAGATGTCACCACCTATTTCCCTACAGTCTATATCTTCCCATATCCTTTTCCACAGTAAATACTGATGCAAAATACTCATTTGCCCTGATGTAACCTCAACTCTGGAATTCAGTTCTTTTGCCCATGTTTGAACCAGGTGTGATGAGGTCAGGAGCTGACAGAACATGAAACTAGGTGTCACTGAGCAGGTTATTGTTGAGCAGGTGCTGCTTGATAGCTCTGTTGATGACACCTTCCATCACTTTACTGATGATCAAGAGTAGACTCGTGGGCTGATAATTGGTTGAATTAGTGTTGTCCTGCTTTTTATGGATAGGATATACCTGAGCAATTTTTCACATTGTTGTGCACATGCTAATGGTGTTCTCTACTGAAACAGTCCAGTTTGAGGTACATTCTGGAGCACATGTCTTCAGTACTATTGCCGGAATGTTGTCAGGGCCCATAGCCTTTGCAGTGTCCAATGTCTCCAACTGTTTCTTTCTATCAAGTGGAGTGAATCAAATTGGCTGAATACTAGTATCTCTAATACTGGGGATCACTGGAGGAGGCAAAGATATATCATCCACTCGGCACTTCTCGCTGAAGATTGCTGCAACAGATTCAGCCTTATCTGTTGAATCTTCCATCATTGAAGATGGGGATATTTGTGGAGCCTCCTCCTCCAGTGAGTTGTTCAATTGTCCACCAGTATTCACAACTGGATGCGGCAGAATTGCAGAGCTTAGATCTGACTGTTGATTGTGGGATTGCTTAACTCTGTCCATCACTTGCTGCTTATGCTGTTGGCAAGCAGTCCTGTTTGGTAGTTTGGTAGACAACTCAGTTTTAGGTAATACGCCTGATGCTGCTCCTGGCATGCCCTCCTGTACTCTTTATTGAACCAAGCTTGATCCCCTGGCTTGATATTAATGGTTGAATGAGGGATATGAAGTTGCAGAATGTGCTGGAGTACAATTCTTTTGCTGTTGATATCCACAGAGCCTCATTCTTGAGTTGCAATTCTATTTGAAATCTATCCCACTTAATACGGTGATAATACGACACAACATGATGGAAGATATCCTCAATACGAAGATGCAAGTTTGTCTCCATGAGGACATTGGACCTGTACAATGTGTGTTTCTGGCTAGTTTCCCAGGTATTTACTTTGGGCACGATACGAGAGTTTTTTTTTTCAATTTATAAAGGAGTGCTTTAGGATGAATGGGGATTATACTTATACTTTTACTGTATGTTTAAAAAGCTTTGCATTTGTTTTATAAGTAAATAGTTTGCTTTATTCTGTTTTCGTTTTGTGACATAATCTGTGGGATTAAAATGTACAATGTTTAGGTTTGACTGTTTGAACTTGGTTTTCTAGTTTAGAGATAGTAACTGGGCAGTTTTTGGGTGTGTCTGAAATTAATAATTAATGTGGAAGTATTTCTGTAATCATGGTGATTTCTTTTAAAAACAAATTGTGAAGCCTGACTACAGAGTAACAGTTGGAGGATTTTGTGCAGGAATGGACTTCAATTTATTTTAGATTGATCGTGGATTCACCCTAATAATAATGGAGCCTCAAAGGTTTGTTACAGAATTCCAGACCATTTTTTAAAGCTTAGGTCTAACACCCATAGCTGAGGGAGAGAAATGTTTAATTTTTATTTTGGCCTTGGATAGTGATTAGTCCTGTGAAGCCCTTGGAACAAAGAACAAAGAGCAAAGAAAGTTTACAGCCCAGGAACAGGCCCATCAGCCCTCCAAGCCTGTGCCAATCTAAAAACCTATTGCCCAATTCCTAAGAATCTGTATCCCTCTGCTCCCCACTGACTCATGTATCTGTCTAGACACACCTTAAATAAATCTACCGTGCCTGCCTCTATTACCTCTGCTGGCAATGTGTTCCAGGCACCTACCACCCTCTGTGTAAAGTACTTCCTGCATGTATCCCCCTTAAAGTTTGTGAGAAGATTTGTAGCTCGGGTGCTGGAACTGACAACCGGAAGCGGCAGATTCAAACCACTACAAATGCCGGAGGAAATATCACAGAAGCGCTTCACAGGAGGCTCCCAAGCACTGAGGATGTCACCCAGACAGGGGACGAAACATCTATCCCCCTTAAACTTTTCACCTCTCGCCTTGAACGCATGACCTCTCCGTCACCATGGGAAAAACCTTATCTCTACCTACCCTGTTTATACCCTTCATGATTTTGTAGACCTCAATCAGGTCTCCCCTCAACCTCCTTTTTTCTAATAAAAACAATCCTAATCTACTCAACCTCTCTTCAAAGAGGTTCCATTCCAGGCAACATCCTTGTAAACCTTCTCTGCACCCTCTCCAAAGTGTCCACATCCTTTTGGTAATGTGGCAACCAGAACTGTACACAGTATTCTAAATGCGGCCAAACCACCATCTTGTACAATTTTAACATGACCTGCCAGCTCTTATACTCAATACCTCGTCTGATGAAGGCAAGCATACCTTTTGCCTTCTTGAACACTCTGTCCACCTGTGCAGCAACTTTCAGGGTACAATGGACCTGAACACCCAGATCTCTCTGCTGATCAACTTTTCCCAAGGCTCTTCTGTTTACAGTATAGTTCGCTCTAGAATTATACTTCCCAAAATGCATCACTTCACATTTGTCCAGATTGAACTCCATCAGCCACTTCTCCACCCAACTCTCCAGTCTATCTATATACTCTTGTAACTTTTGACAGTCCCCTATGCTTTCTGCTACTCCACCAATCTTTGTGTCATCTGCATACTTACTGATCATACCAACAGTGCCCTTTTCCAGATCATTTATGTATATCACAAACAACAGTGGCCCCAGCAATGATCCTTGTGGAAGACCACTTGCTACCTTTCTGCATTTTGAGAAACTTCCTTCAACTACTACTTTCTGTCTCCTGTTGCTCAACCAGTTATTTTTCCACCGAGCTAGGACATCCAGCACACCATGTGACTTCACTTTCTCCATTAGTTTATCATGGGGAACCTTATCAAACGCTTTACTAAAGTCCATGTATATGACATCTACAGCCCTTTCTTCATCTATCAACTTGGTCACTTCCTCAAAGAACTCTATTAAATTGGTAAGGCCTGATCTCCCCCACACAAAACCATGTTGCTTATCACTGATAAGCCCATTCTCTTCCAAATATAAATAAGTCCTACCCTCAGTACCTTCCTTAGCAACTTTCCCACCACTGATGCCAGGCTCATTGGTCTGTAGTTACCTGGAATATCCCTACTTCCCTTTTTGAACACCAGGGCAACATTACAACTCTCCAGTCCTCCAGCACTTCACCTGTGTTTAAGGAAGCTACATGGATATCTGTCAGAGCCCCAAGGACATTAGTTCCCCCAAGGTACAGAATGGTTATATAAAGCAGTGTTCCTGAAGCAGAAAGATATATAAAGCCTCAGGTTCTCAGAGTGAAGCCTAGCTTTAGTTCCAGACCAGATAAAACCTGCAAGTGGTTCCTTAAGCTGGGTATATTTACAATATTATGATATCAAACGTAAGATAACAGCAGGGAGAAGCTATCTGCAGTTGAAGACACGAGTGACTGAAACCAACCAAGCTGCTAGATCCAGGAATTCTGGCGTGAGAATTATATGAGTGGTGTTTTGCGCACTCTAGCAGGTGTAGTGCTTTAGACATTACACCAAAAGACCTAAGAGCAGAAATTAAAACTGTTCAGCCCATCGAGTCTGCCCCACCACTCAATCATGACTGATCAGTTTCTCAACCCTATTCTCCTGCTTTCTCCCCAGAACCCTTGATGCCCTTTACAATCAAGGACCTCTCTATCTCCATCTTAAATATATTCAATGACCTGGCCTCCACAGCCTTCTATGGCAGTGAATTCAATAGATTCACCACTCTCTGGCTGAAGATATTTCTCCTTATCTCCATTCTAAAAGGTCTTCCCTTTATTCTAAAGCTGTGCCCTCGGAACCTAGTCTCTCCTACCAATGGAAACATCTCCCCAACATCTACTCTGTCCAGGCCATTCAGTATTTTGTAAGTTTTAATTAAATCCCTCCCATCCTTTTAAACTCCATTCAGTATAAACTCAGAGTCCTCAAATGTTCCTCATATGTTAAGCCTTTCATTCCTGGGACCATTCTCGTGAACCTCCTCTGAACACGCTCCAGGGCCAATACATCTTTCCTGAGATATGGGGCCTAAAACTGCACACAATACTCCAAATGTGGTCTGACCAGAATCTCATAGAGCCTCAAAAGTACATCCCTGCTTTTACATTCAAGTCCTCTCAAAATAAATGCCAACATTACATTTGCCTTCCTAACTACTGACTCAACCTATAAGTTTACCTTGAGAGAATCCTGAACTAGAACTCCCAAGTCTCTTTGCACTTGAGATTTATGAATTTTCTTCCCATTTAGAAAATAGTGCACACTTCTAATCTCCTTACCAAAGTGTATAGCCTCACACTTTCCCATGTTGTACTCCATCTGCCACTTCTTTGCTCGCTCTCCTAACCTGTCCAAATCCTTCTGCAGCCTCCCGCCTCCTCAATACTACCTGCTCATCTAACTATCTTTGTATCATCTGCAAACTTAGTCCAATTACCCTCAGTTCCTTCATGCAGATCATTAATGTATAAAGTGAAAAGTTGTGGTCCCAACACTGACCCTTGTGGAACACCACTTATCACTGGTTGCCATTCTGAGAAGGACCCTTTCATCCCCATTCTCTGCTTTCTGCCAGACAGCCAAGATTCTATTCATGCTAGCACCTTGCCTCGAACATCATGGGTCCTTAGGTTACTCAGTAGCCTCCTGTGTGGCACCTTGTCAAAGGTCTTCTTGAAGTCCAGGTAGATAACATCCATTGGCTCTCCTTGGTCTAACCTGCTCATTACTTCCTCAAAGAACTCTAGCAGATTTGTCAGGCATAAGCTCCCCTTGATAAAGGCTTGCTGACATTGCCCTATTTTACCATACACTTTCAAGTATTCAGAAATCTCATCCTTCCCAATGGACTCCAAACTCTAACCCATGACTGAGGTTAGGTTAATCAGCCTGTAATTTTCCTTATTTTTCTTTTGCCTTATTCCCTGTTTAAGCAGGAGTGTCAGTTTAGCGATTTTCTATTCCCCTGGGACCCACCCTGACCAGCAATTCCTGAAAGATCACCACTAACGCCTCCGCTATATCTCAAGCTATCTCTATTAGAACTCTGGGGTGTAGTCCATCTGGTACTTTTGTGATTTATCCACCTTCAGGCCATTCAGTCTTTCTAGCACCTTCTCCTTAGTGATGGCCACTATACTCAGCTCTGTTCCCTGACTCTCTTGAATTTTTGAGATATGTGGAAATATGTTTCCATTGGTAGGAGATACTAGGACCTGAGGGCACAGCCTTAAAGTAAAGGGAAGACATTTTAGAATGGAGATAAGGAGAAACTTCTTCAGCCAGAGAGTGGTGAATCGATGGAATTCATTGCCACAGAAGGCTGTGGAGGCCAGGTCATTGAGCATATTTAAGACTGAGATAGCTAGGTTCTTGAGTATCAAGGGGATCGAGGGTTAGGGGGAGAAAGCAGGAGAATGGAATTGAGAAACTTATCAGCCATGATTGAATGGCAGACCAGGCTTGATGGGCTGAGTGGCCTAATTTCTGCTCCTATGTCTTATGGTCTTATGAACTGGTGCAAAGTAATTATTCAGTTCCTCAGTCATTTCCTTGTTCCCCACTACAATCTCTCCAGCATCATTTTCCAGTTCCCAATGTCCACTTATGCCTCTCTTTTGTCCTTTATATATCTAAAGAAACTCTTACAGTCTTCCTTTACATTACTGGCCAGCTTACTTTCATATTTAGTCATATTTAATCTCCCTCCTTATTTTTTTTTGGTGTCTTCTGTTGATCTTTGTAAGCTTCCCAATCCTCTGGTTTCTCACTGCCCTTCACCAAATTATATGCTATACCTGACTTTCCTAGTTAGCCATGATTTGGAGATGCCGGTGTTGGACTGGGGTGTACAAAGTTAAAAGTCACACAACACCAGGTTATAGTCCAACAGGTTTAATTGGAAGCACACTAGCTTTCGGAGCGACGCTCCTTCATCTATGACCTGATGAAGGACGTCGCTCCGAAAGCTAGTGTGCTTCCAATTAAACCTGTTGGACTATAGCCTGGTGTTGTGTGACTTTCAACTAGTTAGCCAGGTTGCCTCATCCAGCCTGCGCTGTACTCCTTTGTCCTAGAGGTGATATTACACAAAAGCTGTTTTGTTTCTTCTCAATTTACAAAGGAGTGTTTTGGGATGAATCAAATTATACTTTTTACTATGTGTTTTAGATTCTGGGCGGCACGGTAGCACAGTGGTTAGCACTGCTGCTTCACAGCGCCAGAGACCCGGGTTCAATTCCCGCCTCAGGCGACTCTCTGTGTGGAGTTTGCACATTCTCCCCGTGTCTGCGTGGGTTTCCTCCGGGTGCTCCGGTTTCCTCCCACAATCCAAAAAAATGTGCAGGGGTTAGGTGAATTGGCCATGCTAAATTACCCGTAGTGTTAGGTGAAGGGGTAAATGTAGGAGAATGGGTCTGGGTGGGTTACGCTTCGGCGGGTCGGTGTGGACTTGTTGGGCTGAAGGGCCTGTTTCCACACTGTAAGTAATCTAATCTAATTCTGGAATTTGTCTTGCAAGTTGATGTTTAGATTATTCTATTTTAGAGTCATAGAATCATGGAAATGTACAGCACAAAAACAGACTCTTTGATCCAACTTGTCCATGCTGAAATAAATCTAGTCGCATTCCCCAGCATTTGGCCCATATCCCTACAAACCCTTTCTATTCATATACCCATCCAGATACCTTTTAAATGTTGTAATTGTACCAGCCTCTATCATTTCTTCTGGCAGCTAATTCCATACATGCACTATACTCTGCATGAAAAAGTTACCTCTTCCTTTTAAATCTTTCCCGTCTCACCTTGAATCTGTGCCATTTAGTTTGAACTCCCCCACCCTGGAGAAAAGACCTTGTCCAGTTACCCTATCTATGAGCTTCATGATTTTATAAACCTCTTTAAAGACACTCCTCAACTTCGAATGCTCCAGGGGCAAAAAAACCCAGCCCCTTGCTGAGACATTTGTATTATTGATATTCACAAGTGAGGTGCCGAAAGACTGGAGGTTGGCTAACGTGGTACTACTATTTTATAAAGGTGGTAAGGACAAGCCAGGGAACTATAGACCGGTGAGCTTGATGTTGTTGGGCAAGTTGTTGGAGGGAATCCTGAGGGATAGGATTTACATGTATTTGGAAAAGCAAGGACTGATTAGGGATAGTCAACATGGCTTTTTGCGAGGGAAATCATGTCTCATGAACATGACTGAGTTTTTTGAAGAAGTAACAAAGACGATTGCTGAGGGCAGAGCGATGGACATGATCTATATGGACTTCAGTAAGGCATTCGACAACGTTCCCCATGGGAGACTGGTTAGCAAGGTTAGATCTCATGGAATACAGGGAGAACTAGCCATTTGGATACAGAACTGGCTCGAAGGTAGAAGACAGAGGGTGGTGATGGAGGGTTGTTTTTCAGACTGGAGGCCTGTGACCAGAGGAGTGCCACAAGGATTGGTGCTGGGTCCACTACTTTTCATCATTCATATAAATGACTTGGATGTGAACATAAGAGGTTTGTTAGTAAGTTTGCAGATGATGCCAAAATTGGAGGTGTAGTGGACAGCGAAGAAGGTTACCTCAGATTACAATGAGATCTTGATCAGATGGGCTAATAGGCTGAGGAGTGGCAGATCAATTTAATTTAGATAAATGCAAGATGTTGCATTTTGGGAAAGCAAATCTTAGCAGGACTTATACACTTAATGATACGGTCCTAGGGAATGTTGCTGAACAAAGTGACCTTGGAGTGCAGGTTCATAGCTCCTTAAAAGTAAAGTTAAAGGTAGGATAGGATAGTGAAGAAGGTGTTTGGTATGCTTTCCTTTATTGGTCAGAGTATTGAGTATAGGAGTTGGGAGGTCATGTTGCAGCTGTACAGGACGTTGGTTAGACCACTTTTGGAATATTGTGTGCAATTCTGGTCTCCAGGAAGAATGTTGTGAAACTTGAAAGGGTTCAGAAAAGATTTACAAGGATGTTGCCAGGGTTGGAGGATTTGAGCTATAGGGAGAGATTGAATAGGCTAGCGATGTTTTCCCTGGAGCGTCAGAGGCTGAGGGGTGACCTTATAGAGGTTTATAAAATCATGAGGGGCATGGATAGGATAAATAGAGAGGACCTTTTCCCTGGGATCGGGGAGTCCAGAATTAGAGGGCATAGGTCTAGGGTGAGAGGGGAAAGATAAAAGAGACCTAACTAATAAAAGAGAATGAACTGCTAGAGGAAATGGTGGAGGCTGGTACAATTGCAACATTTAAAAGGCATCTGGATGGGTATATGAATAGGAAGGGTTTGGTGGGATATGGGCCAGGTGCTGGCAAATGCGTCTAGATTAGGTTTGGATGTCTGGTTGGCATGGACGAGTTGAACTGAAGGGTCTGTTTCCGTGCTGTACAGCTCTCTGATGACTCTACTCATCCTCTCCCTAGAGCTCAAACCCTCCAAGCCTGACAACATGCTTGTAAATCTTTTCTGAACCCTTTCCGGTTTCACAACATACTTCCTATAGCAGAAAGACCGGAATTGCTTGCAGTAATAGTGGCCTAACCAATGTCCTGTACAGCTGCAACATAAACTCCCAACTCCTATACACAATGGGGAGAAAGTGAGTACTGCAGATGCTGGGGATTAGAGTCGAGAGTGTGATGCTGGAAAAGCGCAGCAGGTCAGGCAGCATCCAAGAATCAGGAGAGTCAACGTTTTGGGCAACTGCACTTCATCAGAAATCATTCCTGCTCCTCGGATGCTGCCTGACCTGCTGTGCTTTTCCAGCACCACAATCTTGACTCAATGCACTGACCAATAAAGGAAAGCATACCAAACACCTTCTTCAATCTCCTATCTACCTGCAATTCCACTTTCAAGTCAGGGTAGAAATGAAAGAATAGGCAGAATGAATATGTGGCTTGAGAGATGGTGCAGGAGGGAGGGGTTCAGAGTTTTGGGACATTAGGACCAGTTCTGGGGGAGGTGGGACTATTACAAATTGGATGGTCTATAGCTGGGCCAGTTTGGAACCCATGGGGGTGCTTTTGCTCACGCTTTTGGGGAGGGTTTAAACTAATGTGGCAGGGGGTTGGGAACCAAGTGAGGAGATTAGTGGATAGTAAGGAGGTAATAACTAAAGCCTGTAAGGAACTAGATCATGAAGTCAGTGTGACTAAAGGGAAGAGTAGGCAGGGAGCAGATGATGAACACAAAGTGGTCTGAGGGGCATTCGTTTTAATGCAAGAAGTGTAGTAGGTAAGGCAGATGCACTTAGGGCCTGGATCTCTATCTGGGAGTATTACCGAGACTAGATTGAGGGAAGGGCATGATTGGCAACTAAATATCCCACGATATCAATGCTTCAGGTGGGATTGAGAGGGAGGTAAAAAGGGGTGGAGGAGTTGCATTACTGGTCAGAGAGAATATCACAGCTGTGCTGAGGGAGGGCACTACGAAGGACTCGGGCAGTGAGGCAATATCGGCAATGCTCAGAAATAGGAAGAGTGCGGGAACAATGTTGGGACTGTACTACAGGCCCCCCAACAGCGAGCGTGAGTTAGAGAACAAATATGTAAACAGATTATGGAAAGATGTAGAAGTAACAGGGTGATGGTAGGAGATTTTAATTTTCCCAACATTGACTGGGATTCACTTGGTATTAGAGGTTTAGATGGAGCAGAATTTGTAAGGAGCATCCAGGAAGGTTTTCTAGAGCAATATGTTAATAGTCCAACTCTGGAAGGGGACATACTGGACTTGGTGTAGGGGCATGACCCCAGCCAGGTGGTTAAAGTTTCAGGAGGGGATTATTTTGGGAATAGTGATCACAATTCCAAAAGTTTTAGAATATTCATGGATAAGGACGAGACATGGTCCTAAAGGGAGAGTGTTAAACTGGGGTAAAGCGAACTATATCAAACTTTGGCAGAAGCTGGGGAATGTGAATTGAGAGCAGCTGTTTGAAGGTAAATTCACATTTGATATGTGGGAGGCTTTTAAAGTGAGGTTGATTAGAGTGCAGGACAGACATGTCTCTATGAAATGAAGGATAGAAATGGCAAGATTAGGGAACCATGGATGACAGGGGAAATTGTGAGACAAGCTAAGAGGAAAAAGGAAGCATACATAAGGCCTAGGTGACTGAAGACAGATTGAGCTTTGGAAGGATATCAGGAATGTAGGAACAATCTGAAATGAGGAATTAAGAGGGCTAAAAGGGGTCATGAAATATCTTTAGCAAACAGAGTTAAGGAAAATCCCAAAGCCTTTTATTCATATATAAGGAGCAAGAGGGTAACTAGAAAAATAGTTGGCCCAGTCAAGGACAAAGGAGGAAAATTATGCATGGAGTCAGAGAAAATGAATGAGATTCTTAATGAGTACTTTGCATTGGTATTCACTGAGGAGAGGAACATGGTGGATATTGAGGTTAGGGATAGATGTTTGATTACTCTAGGTCAGGTCAGCATAAGGAGGGAGGAAGTGTTGGATATTCTAAAAGGCACTGAGGTGGACAAGTCCTCAGGTCTGAATGGGATCTATCCGCGGTTACTGAGGGAAGCGAGAGAGGAAATAGTTGGACCCTTTACAGATATCATTGCAGCATCCTTGAACATGGGTGAAGTCCTGGAGGACTGGAGAATTGCTAATGTTGTCCCCTTGTTTAAGAAGGGTAGCAAGGATAATCCAGGTAATTATAGACCGGTGAGCCTGATGTCAGTGGTAGGGAAGCTGCTGGAGAAGATACTGAAGAATAGGATCTATTCCCATTTGGAAGAAAATGGGCTTATTCAGTGGTAGGCAGCATGGTTTTGTGCAGGGAAGGTCATGACTTACCAACTTACTAGAATTATTTGAGGAAGTGACAAAGTTGATGAGGGAAGGGCTATAGATGTCATTTACAGGAACTTCAGTAAGGCATTTGATAAGGTTCCCCATGGTAGGGTGATGGAGAAAGTGAAGTCACATGGGGTCCAGATGTTCTAGCTGAATGGATAAAGAACTGGCTGGCAATAGGAGACAGAGAGTAGTAGTGAAAGGGAGTTTCTCAAAATGGAGAGCTATGACAGTGCTGGGACAACTGTTGTTTGTGATATACATAATTGATCTGGAGGAAGGTATAGATGGTCTTTTTAGCAAGTTTGCAGATGACACTAAGATTGGTGGAGTTGCAGACAGTGAAAGGGACTGTCAGAGAATACAGCAGAATTATAGATAGATTGGAGAGTTGGGCGGAGAAATGGCAGATGGAGTTCAATCCGGGCAAATGCGAGGTGATGCATTTTGGGAGATCTAATTCAAGAATGAACTGTACAGTAAATGGCAAAGCCTGGGTGTTCAGATCCATTGTACCCCAAAGACGGCAACGCAGGTCGATAGATTGGTCAAGAAGGCATACGGCATGCTTTCCTTCATCAGATGGGTACTGAGTACAAGAGTTGACAGGTTACAATTGTATAAGACTTTGGTTCAGCAATATTTGTAATATTGCGTACAGTTCTGGTCATCACATTATCTAAAGGATGTGGATACTTTGGAGAGGTTGCAGAGGAGGTTCACCAGGATGTTGTCTGATATGGAGGGGGCTAGCAATGAAGTGACATTGAGTGGATTAGGATTATTTTCATTAGAAAGATGGAAGTTGAAGGGTACCTAATTAAGGTCTATGAAATTATGTGAGTTATTGACAGGGTGGATAGCAAGAAGTTTTGTCCAGAGTGGGCAACTCAATTACTAGGGATCGCAATTTAAAAGTGAGGGAGAAACATTTAAGGGAGATATGCATGGAAAGTTCTTTACACAGAAGATGGTGGGTGCCTGGAACACGTTGCCAGCGGAGATGTTAGAGGCAGGCATGATAGCGTCTTTTAAGATGTATCTAGACAGATACATGAATGGGCAGGAAGCAGAGGGATACAGATCCTTAGAAAATAGGTGACAGGTTTAGATAGAGGATCTGGATTGGCATGGGCTTGGAGGGCCAAAAGGCCTGTTCCTGTGCTGTAATTTCCTTTGTTCTTCATTCTTTGAACCATGAACCTGCACTCCAAGGTCTCTTTGTTCAGCAATACTCCCAAGGACCTTACCCTTAAGTGTATAAGCCCTGATTTGCTTCTCCAAACTTCAGCATCTCGCAGTTATCTAAATTAAACTCCATCTGCCACTCCTCAGCCCATTGGTCTATCTGATCAGGGTCCCATCGTACTCTGAAGTAACCTTCTTTGCTGTTCACAACACCTCCAATTTTGGTGTCATCTGCAAACTTACTGACCATACCTCCTATGATCACATCCAAATTCATTTATATAAATGATGAAAATCAGTTAACCTAGCACATCACTGGTCACAGGCCTCTAGTCTGAAAAGCAACCCTCCACCATCATCCTCTGTCTTCTATTACGAGGCTAGTTCTGTGTCCAAATAGCTACTTCTCCCTCTATTCCTTGTGATCTAACCTTGCTAACTAGTCTACCATGAGAAACCTGTCAAACGCTTTATTGAAGTCCATATAGATCATGTCCACTGCTCTGCATCATCAATCCTCTTTGTTACTTCTTCAAAAACATCAATCAAGTTAGTGAGACAAAATTTCCCACACACAAAGCCATTTTGACTATCCCCAATCAATCCATGCATTTCCAAATATGTGTAAATCCTGTTCCTCAGGATTCATTCCAACAACTTGCCCACTACTGATATCAGGCTCACCGGTCTCGCCTGGCTTTTCCTTACCACCTTTCTTCAGTAGCGACACCACTTTAGCCAACCTCCAGTCTGCCAGAACCTCCCTTGTGACTATCAATGTTACAAATATCTCAGCAAGGGCCCCAGCAATCACTTCCCTATCTTCCCACAGAATTCTAGGGTACACCTGATCAGGTCCTGAGGACTTATCCACCTTTATGCATTTTAAGATGTCCAACACCTCCTCCTCTGTAATATGGACATTTTTCAAGATGTCACTATTTATTTCCTCATGTTCTCTATTCTCCATATCCTTCTCCACAGTAAACACTGATGCAAAATATTTGTTTAGTATCTCCCCATCTCCTGCAGTTTCACACATAGACGGTCTTGCTGTTATTTAAGGGACCTGTTCTCTCCCTAGTTACCCTTTTGTCCTTAATGTATTGTAGAATCACTTTGGATTTTCCTTAAACCTAATTGCCAAAGCTATCTTATGTCCTCTTTTTGCCCTCCTGATTTCCCTTTTAAGTATACTGCTACCACCTTTATATTTTTCAAGGCATTCACTCAATCTCGCTGTCTATACCTGACATTTCTTCCTACTCATTCTGAACCAATACCTCAATTTCTGTAGGTCATCCAGCATTCCCTACACCTAGCAGCCTTATCCTACCCTAACAGGAACATATTGTCTCTGTACTCTTGTTGCCTAATTTTGGAAGGCTTCCCATTTTCCAGCTATCCCTTTACCTGTGAACAGCCTCCCCTAGTCAATTTTTGAAAGTTCTTGCCTATACCTCCAAAATTGACCTTTCTGCAACTTAGAACTTTAAGTTTTAGATCCAATCTATCCTTTTTCATCACTACTTTAAAACCAATAGAATTATGATCACTGGCCCCAAAGAGCTGCCCCACTGACTCCTCAATCACCTGCTCTGCCTTATCATATCAGGTTGCAGGGTTTGATTGGAGTAGTTTGTTTGCAGGCAAAGGGACCTCTAGCAAGTGGGAAGCCTTTAAAAGTAAGATAGCTAGAGTTCAAGGTCTTTATGTTTCTGTGAGGGTGAAGGGCAAGTTTGACAGGAATAAGGGACCCTGGATGATAAGAGATATTGATGCTTTGATCAGAAAAAAGGAGGAGGCGTGACTCATGTACAGGCATCTGGGATTGAGGGAATCCCTGGAGGTATAAAGGGAATACAAGAGTTTACTGAAGAAGGAAATCAGGAGGGCGAAATGGGGACATGAGACAGCCTTGGCTGAGGAGATTAGGATGAATCAGAAGAGGTACTTTAAGTATATTAAAGGAAAAAGAATAACTAGAGAGAGAATAGGGCCCCTCAAAGATCAAAGTAGAAATGTATGTGTAAAGCTGCAGGATGGATGAGGTTCTCAAAGAATATTTCTCCTCTATGTTTATCGTGGAGAAAGACATGAAGACTTGGATAGGTTAGTGGTGATGTATTAGGGACAGTCCATATCACAGTAAAGGTGCTGTTGAATGTATTAGAATATATGAAGGTGGATAAATCTCCTGGTCCTGACCAGCTAGATCCAAGAACACTGCAAAAGGCTAGAGAAGAGATTGTGGGGGCCCTGGCTGATATTTTTACATCATCGTATCCACGGGTGAGGTCCCAGAAGACTGGAGGATAGTGAATGTTGTGCCATTACTCAAGAATGGCTGCAAAGAAAAGCCTATGAACTACAGACCAGTAAGCCTACCATCTGTGCTGGGTAAGTTACGTAAGAAGGCTCTGAGGGATAAGATATACATGTATTTGGAAAGACAGGGTTTGATTAGAAATAGTCGGCACAACTTTGTAAGTGGGAGATCATGCCTCACAAATTGTTAGAGTTCTTTGCTGAAGTGACCAGGAAGGTTGATGAAGGCAGGGCAGTAGACGTAATTCATATGGATTTCAGTAAGGCCTTTGATAAGGTTCCACATGGTAGGGATCTCTGGAAGGTTAGATCGCATGGAATCCAGGACAATCTGGCAAATTGGATAGAAAATTGGCTTGATGGTAGGAAGCAGAGGGTAATAGTGGAAGGATGCTTGTTGCTGGAGGCCTGTGACTAGTGGAATGCTGGGCCCATTGCTGTTGTTATCATTAGAATGTACAAGACATAATAAGTATGTTTGCTGATGACACTAAAATAGTGAGAAAGGGAAGAGAAATGGCCAATGGAGTTTAATATAGATAAGTATGAGGTGTTGCATTTTGGAAAGTCAAATCAAGTTAGGTGATCCATGGTGAATGGTAGGGCCTTAAGGAGTGTAGTGGAACAGAGGGATCTTGGAGTTCTCTGAAAGTGGAGTCATGTGTAGACAGGGCAGTGAAGAAGGCTTTGGCACGCTGGCCTTCATCAGTCAGGACATTGAGTATAGAAGTTGGGAAGTTATGTTGCAGGTGTACAGGACGTTGGTAAGGCAGCATTTGGAGAAATGTGTTAGGTTTTAGTCACCTTGTTATAGAAAGGATGTTATTAAATTGAAAAGAGTGCAGAAGAAATTTACAAGGATGTTGCCTTGACTCAATGGTCTGAGTGATAGGGAGAGGTTGGACAAGCTAGGACGTTTTCTTTAGAATGTAAGAGACTAAGGGTGGACCTTAAAGAGGTATATAAGATCATGAGAGGCATGGATAGGGTGAATGCCCAGGGTTGAGTAATCAAGGACTAGAGGACATCGGTTTAAGGTTAGAAGGGAAAAAAATAAAAGGGAACCCGAGGGGCAGCATTTTTATACAGAGGGTGATACGCATATGGAGTGAATTGCCAGGGAAAGTGGTTGAGGTGATACATTAACAGCATTTAAAAGGGATTTGGATAAATATATGGATAAGAAAAGTTAAGAAGGATTTGGGCCAAGTGCTGGAAATGGGGTTAGTATGGATGGACATTTTGATCAGCATGGGCCAGTTTGGGCCAAAGGGCCTGTCTCATGCTGTAGGATGGTACGACTGTACTGGTAAGAGGTAAGAATTGAGAGCTATGACAAAACAGTGTCTATTTTTCAGTCAGTAACTGGCTCATTAAGTTCCTAATGTACATGTAAGAAGGCTGTATATTTGCAGTAGAAAGTTTATTACTGGTTGTATTTAAAAAAGTAGGTGTTATTGCCAGAATCTGGGAAGAGGGGAAAGATTGACTTATTATAACAGTCACCAGGAGCATCCCTGAGCAAACATCCTTTCCCTTTCCTCTCCCTTTCCTGTCCCTGTCTTGTCCCTTTCATGGAGAAAGTGAGGACTGCAGATGCTGGAGATCAGAGCTGAAAATGTGTTGCTGGAAAAGTGCAGCAGGTCAGGCAGCATCCAAGGAGCAGGAGAATCGACATTTCGGGCATGAGCCCTTCTTCAGGATTCCTAAGAAGGGCTCATGTCCGAAACGTCGATTCTCCTGCTCCTTGGATGCTGCCTGACCTGCTGCGCTTTTCCAGCAACACATTTTCAGCTCTTGTCCCTTTCATGCTCTATTCTCTCTCTATCCCGACTTTTCCTGTACCAATTGTGTTCCATGCTTATTTTGACTTTGTTAAATTTGTATCATCTACAGCCAAGTGTGAGGTGCCAGAAGACTGGAGGGTGACTAATGTGCCTTTATTTAAGAAAGGCTGCATGGAGAAGTCTGGGAACTATAGACCGGTGATTCTGACATCAGTGGTGGGTATGTTGTTGAAGGGGATTCTGAGGAACAGGAATTGCAAGTATTTGGAAAGGGAAGGACTGATTAGGGTAGTCAGTATGGCTTTTTGCAGGCGAAATCATGTCCACTAACTTGATTGAGAACATGACTAAGAAGAGAGATGAGAGCGAGGCAGTAGAGATTGTCTGCATGTACTTTAGCAAGATCTTTGACAAGGTTCCACATGGTACACTGGTTAATAAAGTTAGATCACATGGGATCAAGGGAGAACTTGCCAAATGGATACATAATTGGTTTGACAGTGGGAGACAGAGGGTTGTGTTTGAGCGTTGTTTATTGGACTAGAGGCCTGTGTTCTGCAGGGATCAGTGCTAGGTCCACTGTTTTTTGTCTTTTGTATAAATGATTTGAATGAGACGATAGGAAGCATAGTCAATAAGTTTTGAATGACACCAAAATTAGCGGTATAGTGGACAGTAAATGTAGGAGGTTGAGAGGTGATCTTATCGAAGTCTGCAAAATCGTGAAGTGCACAGATAAGGTGAATAGCAAAGGTTTTTTTTCCCTAGGATAGGGGAGTTCAAAACTAAGTCGCATAATTTTAAGGTGAGAGGAGAAAGATTTAAAAGGGACCTGAGAGATAACATTTTCACACAGTGAGTAGTCTGTATGTGGAATGAAGCCAGAGGAAGTGGTAGACTCAGGTACAGTTACAATGTTTGAAAGACATTCAGACATGGATAGGAAAAGTTTAGAGAGATATGGATCAAATGCAGGTAAATGGGAATAGTTTAGTTTGGGAAACTTGGTTGACATGGATAAGTTGATCCGAAGGGTTTGTTTCCATGCTGTATGACTCCATGACATGTTGCATCAAACATAGTTTAAGAATCTGATCCTTTGCAACACTGAGTTTAATGTGAGAACATTTAAATTTTTCAAAAAATTATTTTTACAATTCCTGTTTTGAACATAGATTTGCTGTTTAGTGATTAATTGATTGTGGGATTCCAAAGCAGGATCCTGGGTTGTAATAACATAGAGGATGTCATGGTATTGAAATGCTATTAAACAATAAGCAGAGTAGACTCTTACAGAGGATAGAAACTGTTTATTAATTGAAATCAGTTACATTACAACAGGCTAGTAGCTATTCACATCCCTTCTTTGTTTTGGTTTTGATAATGATTACAAACCACAAATGTGATCACTACTTTATTTTGATGTACCAAGTCAATTGTATAAGTATTGTGGTCAAAAGTCCACAAAAGAGCAATAGACCCTGTGTCCACAGCTAGTTCTGATTAAAGTAGGGGGCTTTTGGAGCTCTAATAGCCCAAGTTAAGAGCAGGCAAAGGGAGGGAGCACCTAAGTGGCACTCAAAGAAACGCAGAGTCATCTAGAAGTGCACATGCAAAGAGCACCTCGAGGCAGTCAGCATCATTAGACCATATAACATGGGAGCAGAAGGTCATTCAACCCATCAAATCTGCTCTGCCATTCAATGGGATTGTGGCTGATCTGATAATCCTCAATTCCAATATCCTGCTCTTTCCAATAACTCTTGATTCCCTTACTTATTAAAAATCTGTCGATCTCAGCCTTGAATATACTTATTGACCCAACTGCGACAGCAGTCCGTGATAAAGAATTCCAAAAACTCACAACCTTTTCACACAGAGGATGGTGCGTGTATGGGATGAGCTGCCAGAGCAGTTGGTGGAAGCTGGTACAATTACAACATTTAAAAGGCATTTAGATGTGTATATGAATAGGAAGGGTTGAAAGGGATATGGGCCACATGATGTCAAATGGGATCAGATTAATTTAGGATGCCTGGTTGGCATAGACAAATTGGACCAAGGGGTCTATTTCTCTACATCTCTATGACAGTATGACAATCCCGTGAGAGACAACATTTCTCCTCATCTCTGTCTTAAATATTCAACCCCTTATTCTTTGGTCCTAGACACTCCCACAAGGGGAAACATCCTTTTCGCATTCTCTGTCAATTCCTTTAAGAATTGTGTATGCTTCAATAAGGACGCCTCCCAATCTTCTATATGCCAACAAGTACAGGCCAAATCTATTCTTCTCACAAACATCCCACTGTACCTGGGGCCAGGCTAGTGTTACAACACAGGGTAAGCCCCTCTGCCAATTTAAACCCAACACACAGAAAAGATTCACCCCATGCTGTAACCTGTGAAAATTCGAGAGGCCAAGAATTATCCCAAAGGTCACTATTTAAAGTAAAACTTAACAACTTTTTAAAAAGTCTAACAGAGTATAATTATCTAACAACTATTTACAACTCCTTACTCAACCTATCTTTTACTTTCCCTTCTATAATACTAAAAGTGATAAAACCCCCAATTAAGATTTACCAAAAAATTCAAATTTCAAAACCAGGCAGCTGTCGAATCTTCTCTTTGTATCATTCTCTGTCTTCTTTCACAGGTCGTTAATAGATAAAGGTACCTTTAAGAGAGTTATTTTTCAGACAGTCTGTACATGCTGGTGACTTGGCAGTTCTCCTCCAACTGTTCAATTTTTTTTCAGTTTTATACCCCAAAGCATTGGATCACTTCATTGGTGTTGATATTGTCAAAATACTAAATTCAAACTTGATTGGAGTCTGGTATTTTGAACTGATTGACTGAATTTAAATTTATTTTTGTCTTATAGCAACCCAGCTAGTGCGAGCTGTTCTGACCAAGCGCTACGTTGTTACCTCGTTCTGGACTCTCTATGCTTCTCCATGTCCTTGCTAGCTTTTCCACTCTCTTAAAGGTACAGTACCTCTTACATCTTCATAACACCTTGCCCTTAAGAAAAAATGAACGAAAAGATGGCTTCATTTTTTTATCTCTATTCTTTAAACAAATTACTCTAACAGACAGATAACTTTAATCTAGGTTCACCTTAACTTCTTCCCAGATACCTGTGATATATATATATATATATTATATATATATAAAATACAAATCTCATCCAATCTTTATCAGTTAAATCCGCAATAGCGCATTGTGTGAATCCAAGGAAAACAATGGGACTAGAAGGAGTACCAGGCCGTGCACTCAGAGCATGAACAGATCAACTGGCAGAGGTCTTCTCAGACATTTTCAAACTCTCCCTGCAGCAGGCCACTGTCCCTGCCTGTTTCAAGAGGGCCAATATCATCCTTGTGCCTAAGAAGGCTCATGCAGCATGTCTCAATGACTACTGCCCAGTGGCCTTAACTTTGGTGGTCATGAAGTGCTTTGAAAGGCTTGTCATGGCATTAATCAACTCCAGCCTCCCCAACACTCTTGACACACTCCAATTTGCCTGTCAGACCAACAGATCCACGTCAGATGCCATATCACTTGCCCTATACCCCTCCCTAGAACATCTTGACACCAAGAACAGCTACATAAGAATCCTGCTCATTGACTACAGTTCAGCCTTCAACACTATATCCCCTCGAGACTGATTATTAAACTTAGTGATCTCGGACTAAGCCCCACTCTCTGCAACTGGATCCTCAGTTTCCTGACCCACAGTCCACAATCAGTGAAGACTGGGGGCAAGATTTCATCCTCACTAACACTCAACACTGGATTCCCCCAGGGATGCATACTCAGCCCCCTTCTGTACTCATTGTATACCCATGACTGCGTTGCCAATTACCAGACTAATGCCATTTACATGTTTGCTGGTGACACCACCATAGTCAGTCAAATCTCAGATGGCGACAAAACAGACTACAGACTACAGGTGGAAGACCTGGATAAGTGGTGCACTGAGAACAACTTCATTCTCAATGCCAGCAAAACCAAGGAACTCATTATTGACTTTCAGCGGGTGTTACTCATGCCCCCCTACATATTAACAGCACAGAGGTGGAACAAGTGGAGAGTGTCAAGCTCCTGGGAGTGGTCATCCACAACAAGCTTTCTTGGACTCTTTATGTGGGCGCACTGGTTACAAAGGCCCAACAACGCCTCTTCTTCCTCAGGCAGCTGAGGAAATTTGGCATGTCGGCGAATATCCTTGCCAACTTTTATAGGTGCACCATCGAGAGCATTCTGCCTGGATGTATCACTAGCTGGTATGGCAACTGTACCATTCAAGATCGGAGACGGTTACACCAAACTTTTCAAAACCTTTTAAAGTTGCTATCGATGTGAACTCAGCCCAGACAATCACAAAGGTCAACCTCCCATCTATATAATCCATCCACCAGGCCCACTGTCAAGGAAAGGTCGCCAGTATTCTTAAAGATCCATCCCACCCTGGCTATGTTTTTCTACAACCTGTACCATCAGGGAGAAGGTACAGAAGCCTGAACATATGCACCAGCCGGTTTTGTAACAGTTTCTACCCTACTGTTGCTAGAATACTGAATGGACTCACAAACTCTTAACATTTGCCTGTACCTGTGTTTTTGTTTTTGCCGCTGTTTACATATTATTTACTTATCTAATCTACTTAACTATGTGATCTGCCCTGTATTACTCGCAAGACCAAACTTTTCACTGTGCGTCGGTACACATGACAATAAATTCAATTCAATTCAATTCAATACAATTCAATTCATTCTTATGACCGTACGATTTTTAAATTAAAAGTCTGTAACGTAAGACTCTAATGAAATAGTCTCGTATTCTTGTCTTTAAAGTGTTCAAAGAATGTAAGAGGATTGTGACCCATGTACACAAACTGTCTCCAACACATCGTTCGTGACATGCACATTAAAATGTTGCAAGACCAGTACCAAAATCAATAGTTCTTTTTCAGTCATGGAATATTTCCTCTGGTGGATGCTGAGCTTCTTTGAAAAGTAACCAACAGGCAGTTCAATCCCATCCCATTCTTGTATTAGTACAGCCCCAACTCCTATGTCACTAGCATCAATAGCAACTTTAGAAGGTTTTGAAAAGTTTGGTGTAGCTAAAACTGGTTTGGTGGTTTATATTGCTTTCAAATGGTCGAATACCTCCTGGCATTGTTCTGTCCACCAAAACTTTGTGCTCTTCTTCAGCAAATCAGTTAACGGTGCCACTACACTACTGAAGTTTGGAACAAATCTCTGATAGAATCTGCTGAGTCCGAAGAATCGAAGCACCTCTTTCTTCAAGGTTGGTTGTGGAAATTCCTCGACAGCCTTCATCTTTGCGTTCCAATATTATATCCCAAGAATGTCACCTCTGCTTTTACGAATTCAGTTTTATTTAAGTTTAATACCAGTTTTGCTTCTTGCAGTCATTCAAAGATCACTGCCAACTGTACCATGTGATCTTTCCAGGACTTAGTAAAGATCACTACATCGTCCAAATAGACTGCACAGTTTTTTAACCCAGTCACAACACTGTTCATGAGTCTTTGGAATGTGGCAGGTACATTCTTCATTTCAAAGGGCATCACTTTAAATTGATATAGCCCATTTGGGGTTACAAACGCAGAGATTTCTTTTGCCATCTCTGATAAAGGTACTTGCCAGTAACCACGCAGTAAATCCAACTTGGTGATGTAACTGGTTTGTCCGACTTTCTCGATACAGTCCTCCAGTCTTGGTTTTGGATATGAGTTTGATTTTGTAATGGCATTGACCTACTGATAATCTACGCAGAATCGTTGAGTCCAGTCCGGTTTGGGAACTAAGACAACTGGCAAACTCCACTCGTTCTGACTCAGTTTGATGATATTCATTGAGTATGGCCTCCACCTCCATCTGGACCTGTCTGGCTTTGAAAGGATTAAGCCGATAGGTGTGTTGTTTTATCAGAGCTGTATTTCCTACATTTACTTCATGTACAATATTGTTAGTCTCCCCATCTGATCCTTACATATGTTCTTATACTGCTGTAACAAGTCTTTCAACTGTGTTCTATGCTAATGAGACAGAGAGCTTACTAACCTATCCCACTCCTCAAGGACTTCTTCATTTTTTAATCTATTTTGAGGCACATCAAAATCCACATTATCTGGATTTGAATCCTCACTCTGTGGGGCAGTAGCTAACACCTGTTCCTCCAGTTCTTTCTCTCTCCTATTTCCCTCGAGGGAACCTACACAATCAGTTATAATCCATGTGAAAGGTTCTTCAAATGTGGGAATTGGCAACAAAGGTGCTGGTTTTATTACCCCCTGTGGCTTACCTAGCATTTGGCATGTATGACATGTACAGCAAAAGTTAACCACATCCTTGTGCATTCCAGGCCAATAAGAATGTTTTAGTACCTTAGCCTGAGTCTTTCATACCCCTAGATGACCTCCTATAGGTAGTTCATGTGCCACCCGAAACTCCTGTCTGTATGCTACCAGAAACACAATCTGGTGCACTTCAACCCATTTCTCCTCTGCACTAACCTGCTGTGGTCTCTGTCATAGAATACTACCTATCAGATAATAATACTCCGGAATATCCTCTGCTTCCTTTTCAGAGTACGCATCCACACATATATCTTTTATTGTTTTGTCTTGCTGTTGCAAGTCTCTTAGTCTTTCAGGACTAAACAGTTCTGTCTGACCCTCTGCCTGTTCCGGTTTATCCTGCACTATTACATTAAACAGGATGTCCGCTAACTGAACCTCAACTCCTTCATCTTTCTCTTTACTTTCCACTTTGTGCTGTGACTTATGATAGTGGGATCTGGTTATCACACAGTCTGCGAAAATACCAAGATATTTCTGTTTTAACTCCTCGGTTTCTTGGTCTTCCTTGGGCTTCTCCACAACAAGGGGTGTCACTCCCACCTTGGATCCTGCCAAATCATTCCCAAGAACAAACTGAATTCCTGGAACTGACACTCTGTCAATCACTCCCACTGTTACTTCCCCAGTCTTGGATTGGCACTCCAACCTGATCTTACATAGGAGAACGCTAAATTTCTGTCTATCTATCCCACAAATTACCACACTCTCGGGAATTAGATCAGAAAGAGTGCATATTCACTCATCCCTTACTATCTGCGACTGGTTAGTTCCTGTATCTCTCAAAATTATAACTTCTTGTCTTTCTCCCCCTGTTCTTTCTGAGTAAGCTTTACCCACAGAGGCGAATTCTTTGTAAAGATCAAGTACTAACTCCAGAGCCAGTCCCTGCCCAGGCTGTGCACTCTCCTGCAGCTCCTCGGCTCTTCTTGGAGTCTCCTTTACTACCTTCACAAATGCCACTGGCTTCGCTTCTTTTACCACATCTTTTCCCACAGTGCTTTTCTTTAAGGACCAACTCTGTGACTTTACCTTTCCCACTTTACCACAATGGAAACACCTGAGGCATTTCACCTCCTTTCCACCCTCATGGACTTCTTTTTTAACCTGTGGTAAATTCTTACCAGTGTTCTCTACTCTTGGTTTCTTAGTGTAGGATCTCTCCTTCTCCCAACTTCTATCCGTCACATGATGAAATTCTGGCCGGAAGCTTGTCTTATGCACCAACATGTATTCATCTGCTAATTCTGCTGCCCTTCTCACATCCTGAACTTTCTGTTCCTCGATGTGAATTCTTACCATCTCTTCCAACAAAATAATCTCTCATAGAGCCTAAAAGGTCCTATCTATTTTTAAAGCACGCCCCCATCTATCAAAAGACTATGTTTAATTGTTTCGTACTCAACATAAATCTGATCTAGTTCCTTCTTTATGTTTCTGAACCACTGTCTATATGCTACAAGTACCACTTCATAAGCACTTAAAATAGCCTGTTTAACTTCTTCATAATCTCTTGACTCCTCATCTGACAGTGCGACAAATACCTCACTAGCTCTGCCTACCAGTTTAGTCTGAACTAGCACTATCCATAAGTCCTCGGACCGCTCCATCTGCCTAGCCAATTTTTCAAATGAAATAAAGAAGCCTTTGACATCTTTCTCATCAAAATGTGGCAGAGCTTTGACATATTTGTATATATCACTGCCATCTCTTTTAATCTCCATCCTGTTAACTTGACTTTGCTGACTAAGTCGCAACTTTTCAAGTTCAAATTCTCTCTCTTTCTACTCAGCTAAGAACGTTCTCTCTCTCGTTTTCCTCTCTCTCTCTCTCTCTCTCTCTCTCTCACTTCTCTCTGTCTTTCTCTTTCTCTCTCCCACTGTTTATCTTCTAACTCCATTTTCCTCATTGTAATTTAAGTTTTTCTACCTCTACTGCACTTGTCTGTCTCTCTGGCAGACCTAAGTGTTTGAGTAATTTCCTTAAAATTTCAGCTTTACTTTTGTCCTTGGTTAAACCCAAATCAATGAAGCAGAAAACTCAAAAACGGATCATGCTGTAAGGTTGAGTGAAATAGGGATTGATAGGAAGGGTGAGGGCAGTAACAGATTAAAAATACTATATATGAATGCACGAAGCATTAGAAATAAGATGGATGAGCTTGAGGCTCTTTTGGAAATTGGCAGATACGATATTGTGGAGATAACTGAGACGTGGCTTCAAGTGGACAGGGCTTGGGAAATGAATATTCAAGGCTATACGTGCTATCGTAAGGACAGACTGATGGGCAGAGGGGGGGTGGGGTGGCCCTGTTGGTAAGGGATGATATTCAGTCCCTTGCGCGGGAGGACCTAGAATCAGGGGATTTAGAGTCAGTATGGATAAAGTTGAGAAATTCTAAGGGTAGAAAGACCCTCTTGGGAGTTATCTACAGGCCCCCAAACAGTAGCATGGATGTAGGGTGTAAGTTGAATTAGGAGCTGAAATTGGCCTGTCACAAAGATGTTACTACAGTTGTTATGGGGGATTTCAACAAGCAGGTAGACTGGGAGAATCAGGATGGTATTGGACCTCAAGAAAGAGACTTTGTGGACTGCCTCCGAGATGGATTCTTAGAACAGCTGGTGCTGGAGCCTACCAGGGAGAAGGCAATTCTGGATCTGGTATTGTGCAATGAGCCAGAATTGATCAGGGACCTCAAAGTGAAGGAGCCATTAGGAGGTAGTGACCATAATACAATAAGTTTCAATCTGCAATTTGAAAGGGAGAGAGTACAATCGGTAGTGACAATATTTCAGTTGAATAAAGGGAACTATGGAGCTATGAGGGAGGAGCTGGCCAAAGTTCAATGGTGCAATACCTGAGCAGGGATGACAGTGGAGGAACAATGGCAGTATTTCTGGGTATAATGAGAAGATGCAGGATCAGTTCATTCCAAAAAGGAAGAAAGATCCTATGAGGAGGCGGGGTGGCCATGGCTGACGAGGGCAGTTAAGAAACATATAAAGTCAAAAGAAAAAAAGTATAACATAGCAAAGATAAGTGGGAAAATGGAGGACTGGGAAGCTTTTAAAGATTGTGAGAAGATTTGTAGCTCGGGTGCTGGTTGTTGTACAAAACATTACATAGGACAAACAGGAAGACAGCTAACGATCCGTATCCATGAACACCAACTAGCCACGAAACCACACGACCAGCTATCCTTAGTAGCAAATCACGCAGATGACAGGCAACATGAGTTCGACTGGGACAACACTACTATTATAGGACAAGGCAAACAGAGAACAGCCAGGGAATTCCTAGAGGCATGGCACTCATCCACAGATTCTATCAACAAACACATCGACCTGGACCCAATATACCGGCCACTGCAGCGGATAGCTGGAACTGACAACCGGAAGCGGCAGAGACAAACCACTATAAATGCCGGAGGAAACAACACAGGAGCGCTTCACAGGAGGCTCCCAAGCACTGAGGATGTCACCTGGACAGGGGATGAAAGGTCTGCAACACAAATTCCCAGCTCAGGGAACAGAACCACAACAAGCTTTTAAAGAGAAACAGAGGATTACTAAGAAGGAAATACGCAGAGAAAACATGAGGTATGAAGGTAAATTGGCCAAAAATATAAAGGAGGATAGTAAAAGTTTTTTTAGGTATGTGAAAGGGAAAAAAATGGTTAAGACTAAAATTGGGCCCTTGAAGACAGAAACAGGGGAATATATTATGGGGAACAAAGAAATGGCAGAAGAATTGAATTGGTACTTCAGATCTGTGTTCACTGGGGAAGACATAAGCAACCTCCCTGAGGTAACAGTGGCTGAAGGACCTGAACTTAAGGGAATTTATATTTGCCAGGAATTGGTGTTGGAGAAACTGTTAGGTCTGAAGGTTGATAAATCCCCGGGGCCTGATGGTCTACATCCCAGGGTACTGAAGGAGGTGGCTCGAGAAATCGTGGATGCGTTGGTGATTATTTTCCAGAGTTCGATAGATTCAGGATCAGTTCCTGCAGATTGGAGGGTGGCTAATGTTGTACTACTTTTTAAGAAAGGAGCGAGAGAGAAAGCAGGAAATTATAGACCAGTTAGTCTGACCTCAGTGGTGGAGAAAGTGAGGTCTGCAGATGCTGGAGATCAAAGTTGAAACTTTATTGCTGGAACAGCACAGCAGGTCAGGCAGCATCCAGGGAACAGGAGATTCGACGTTTCGGGCACAGGCCCTTCAGGCAGTGGTGGGAAAGATGCTGGAGTCTATTATAAAGAATGAAATTACAAGACATCTGGATAGTAGTAACAGGATAGGTTAGAGTCACTATGGATTTATGAAGGGGAAATCATGCTTGACTAATCTTCTGGAATTTTTTGAGGATGTAACTCTGAAGATGGACAAGGGAGATCCAGTGGATGTAGTGTACCTAGACTTTCAGAAAGCCTTTGATAAAGTCCCACATAGGAGGTTAGTGAGCAAAATTTGGGCGCATGGTATTGGGGGCAAAATACTGACTTGGATTGAAAGTTGGTTGGCTGACAGGAAACAAAACGTAGTGATAAACGGCTCCCTTTCGGAATGGCAGGCAGTGACCAGTTGGGTAGTTCAAGGATCATTGCTGGGACCACAGCTTTTTACAATATATATTAATGATATAGAAGATGGTATTAATAGTAACATTAGCAAATTTGCTGATGATACAAAGCTGGGTGGCAGGGTGAAATGTGATGAGGATGTTAGGAGATTACAGGGTGACCTGGACAAGTTAGGTGAGTGGACAGATGCATGGCAGATGCAGTTTAATGCGGATAAATGTATGGTTATCCACTTTGGTGGCAAGAACAGGAAGGCAGATTACTACCTAAATGGAGTCAAGTTAGGTAAAGGGGAAGTACAAAGAGATCTGGGTGTTCTTGTACACCAGTCAATGAAAGCAAGCATGCAGGTACAGCAGATAGTGAAGAAAGCTAATAGCATGCTGGCCTTCATAACAAGAGGGATTGAGTGTAGAAGCAAAGAGGTTCTTCTGCAGCTGTACAGGGCCCTGGTGAGACCACACCTGGAATATTGTGTGCAGTTCTGGTCTCCAAATTTGAGGAAAGACATTCTGGCTATTGAGGGAGTGCAGCGTAGGTTCACGAGGTCAATTCCTGGAATGGCGGGACTATCTTATGTTGAAAGATTGGAGCGACTGGGCTTGTATACCCTTGACATTAGAAGACTGAGAGGGGATCTGATTGAGACGTATAAGATTATTAAAGGATTGGACACTCTGGAGGCAGGAAACATGTTTTCGCTGATGGGTGAGTCCCGAACCAGAGGACACAGCTTAAAAATAAGGGGTAGGCCATTTAGGACAGAGATGAGGAGAAACGTTTTCACCCAGAGAGTGGTGGGTGTGTGGAATGCTCTGCCCCAGAGGGCAGTGGAGGCCCAGTCTCTGGATTCGTTTAAGAAAGAGTTGGATAGAGCTCTCAAGGATTGTGGAATCAAGGGTATGGAGATAAGGCAGGAACAGGACATTGATTGAAGATGATCAGCCATGATCGTAATGAATGGTGATGCAGGCTCGAGGGGCAGAATGGCCTACTCCTGCACCTATTGTCTATTGTCTATTATTGTCCAGCTTCTTTCCAATTCTAAAAGTGTGGCCTTTTCCTTTCCTTCTAAACTTTTATGGAAAATTTGAGAGTCATCTTCAAATCGCAGAACCTCTTTAGCAATTTTAAGAGCCATTTCTCACACTTTCGATTTAGTCAACCACAAGTTACCGTAATTAAACAAATTATCTCACCTTCATTTTATTTAAGATCTAGGACCAGCTTAGAAGGCTTACCTTCTCATTGGCCAAGCTATAGAGGATTACAGCGCTGCGGTCTGCATTGAATTCCGTGCTCATGCAAACAGCAAAGAAGCTTACTTTCGCAAAACAAAGGTTATATGAACATGACAAACCAGACAAGTACCTAGCGTATCTTGCCAGGAAAAGGAGTGCCCCTCAAGCCATTAAGTCAATTAGGGAAGGGTCTGGGAACCTAACATGTGATTCCAAAAAGATTAATGTGGCATTCCAGAGATTTTACTCTGAATTATATCAATCTGAGGATTGTGAGGAGGGGCGGGCCAAGATGGAGTCCTTTTTCAAGAATCTGGAACTCCCGGGTATGACCCCTGAACAAGAATCTTTTCTCAATGCCCACTTATCAGAGCAAGAGGTGCAGGAGGCTGTGAAGCAGCTTCAGAATAGAAAGGCACCTGGCCTTGATGGACTTCCCCATGAATTCTTTAAGAAATTTATAAGCATATCGTCAGGTCCAATGCTCAACATATTCAATACTCGTACAGTCATGATTGTCTCTCGCCATCTCTGAGACCAATATTTCACTTATTCTTAAAAAAAGGTCCTGGATGACTGTGCTTCTTACAGGCCCATTTCACTCTTAAATGTTGATTTTAAAATCCTCTCTAAGACTCTTGTGTTAAGGCTGAAGACTGTGTTACCTTCTATTGTTAAAGAGGACCAGACAGGCTTCATAAAGGACCGCAGATCATCCCATAATGTTAGGAGGCTGCTTAATGTAATTCAAGCATGTCAACAATAGTCACTACAGGGATTGATGATTTCTCTAGATGCAGCGAAGGCAGTTGACTGAGTTGAGTTGCCGTACCTTTTTTATACTCTAGAGTGGCTTGGCTTGGGCAAAGCCTTTACAAGATGGGTAAAAGTTCTCTACAGTGACCCTCTCACTGCAGTCATCACCAATGGGGTACAATCAAGCAATTTTAGTATTTTTAGGGGCAGCAGACAGGACTGTCCCCTTTTCGCCATTGCTTTTTTACGTTGGTGTGGGAACCATTGGCGGAGGCCATTCATAGGGAAACCAATATATCAGCTCCAGAATTGGGGTCAAAATTACATACAATTTCATTGTACCCAGATGACGTCCTCATATTTTTTTTTGTCAAATCTAGCCATTTCAGTGCGTCGCCTGACACAATGCATCAACTTGTTTGGCACCTTTTCGGGGTACAAGATTAATTTTGCAAAATCAGAAGCTATTCCTATGGGTGGTCTTACAAAGGTACAAGGTTTTGAGGGTGAATCTCGATTCCCATTTAAGCGGTCACTGTTGGGGAGGGGAGGGGGTGGTGTTATGTATTCGGGCATATTTCATCACTTCAGTTCTTGATCGGTTGTTTAAAGCTAATTTTGTTCAATTATTCAACAAAATCAAACAAGACCATCAAAGATGGGAGGCGCTTGCAGTCTCATGATTAGGTCGGAGAGCTCTTACTAAGATGAATATTCTACCCCGATTGTGTACCCTATACGGATGCTCCCTCTGATTTTTGATAAGCAAATGTTCAGGAGACTAAATGACTGGTTCAGCTCTTTTATTTGGCATCATAAGCGGCTCCTTAGTAAATTAGCTAAACTGCAATTGCTTCACAGAGTGGATCTCCCAGACATTAAAAACTATCAACTAAGCTCGCTTATATCTTATGTGAGTGATTGGGCTGTGGGGACCCTTTATCAATAATGGTTAGATATTGAAACCTCTCAGGCAGTGTCTCCTTACTAGTTTGCTGTTTTTGGACAAAATGAGGGCTGTTAAGAAATATTGCCATAACCCAATAGTTATCAATACTGTTAATGCATGGAGGGCAATTTGGCAGGGGAAAGGTAATATTGGCAAAACATCTTTTCTTACACCTATAGTGGGAGTGCCGGGTTTTCAACTGGGGATCATGGAATCAGGATTCAAACACTAGTCAGCTAGGGGTGTGTCTTGCATGGGTGATTTATTTGAGGAAGACACAATTATGTCTTTTGATCAGTTAGCACAGAAATATGAGCTATCTGGTAGGACCGCTTTCATTTCTTTCAAGTTAGGGATTTTATGCAAAAAAAACTACACTTTTGACTGATCCCTACAAATCCGACATAGAGAGGAGGATGCTCAGTGCTAAGAGTACACTTTCTGTCAGCACTTTACATCATCAACTGGGGGGGGGTGCCCCCTCAGATGAGTTCGATCGACTCTACAGGGTGTGGGAGAGAGAGCTAGGCATTGAGATCTCCTCAGAGGCATGTGAAGATATTTGGGAAAATGCAAGAAAGATATCAAATTGCAATAGGATCCATGCATTACAGTTGAAGGTTCTCCACAGGGTCCTCTTGGCTCTGGATCATTTGTCAAAATTTAAACCAGGGGTATCTTCAACATGCCCCAAGTGTAGAGTTAATAGGGGCACTCTTACCCATTGTCTCTGGTCCTGTGGTAGGCTTCAAACATACTGGAGTGCTGTGGCAGGTGCAATGGAGGGGATTTTAAGTGTAAGGGTGGACAAGGACCCAATCTCTCTTCTTCTCGACCTGCCCAGTGTATTCCCTGTAGATGTGCATAAGAGAAAGCTTTTCAACACCCTCACTTCCTACGCAAGAAAGAATACCTTGTTAGGTTGGCTTTCCAAAAATCCCCTGGGCCTGTCTGGTTGGCATAAGGTTGTTATGGAGCATATCCCCTTGGATTTTCTTACAAGTATGGTACCCCACAAAACTGAGAATTCCTATAAGACATGACAGCCCTTTTTGGACTACCTGGACACAGATTTGTCTGCCACACTAATGAGGACTTTTTTATAGACCTGACAGTTGTGCTTTACAACTACTTGGCAAAGCATAGTTTGATTAAAAGCAGTCAGCATGGCTTTGTGAGGGGCAGGTCATGCCTCACAAATCTTATTGAGTTCTTTGAGGAGGTGACAAGACAGGTCGATGAAGGTTGAGCAGCAGATGTGGTGTATTTGGACTTCAGCAAGGCATTTGATAAGGTTCCGCATGGTAGGCTTATTCATAATGTCAGGAATTATGGGATACAGGGAGATTTGGCTATCTGGATTCAGAATTGGTTGGCTGATAGAAGTCAGAGAGTGGTTGTAGATGGAAAGTATTCTGCCTGGAGATCAGTGTTGAGTGGGGTCCTGCAGGGCTCTGTTCTTGGGCCTCTGCTCTTTGTAGTTTTTATAAATGACTTGGATGGGGAGGTTGAGGGGTGGGTTAGTAAATTTGGGGATGACACAAAGGTTGGAGGTGTCCTTGATAGTATAGAGTACTATTGCAAGCTGCAGCGTGACATAGACAGGATGCAGAGCTGTGCTGAGAAATGGCAGATGGAATTCAACCTGGATAAATGCGAAGTGATACATTTTGGAAGGTCGAACTCGAATGCTGAATATAGGATTAAAGACAGGATTCTTGGTAGTGTGGAGGAACAGAGGGATCTGGGCGTACAAGTACATAGATCTCTCGAAGTTGCCACTCAAGTGGATAGGATTGTTAAGAAAGCATATGGTGTTTTGGCTTTAATTAACAGGGGGATTGAGTTCAAGAGCCACAAGGTTTTGCTGCAGCTCTACAAGTCCCTGGTGAGACCACACTTGGAATATTGTGTCCAGTTCTGGTCGCCCTACTATAGGAAAGATACAGAGACTTTGGAAAATGTGCAAAGAAGGTTTACCAGGATGCTGCGTGGACTGGAGGGCTTGCCTTATGAAGAAAGGTTGAATAAGCTTGGACTTTTCTCTCTGGAGAGAAGGAGGAAGAGAGGAGACCTGATTGTGGTATACAAGATAATGAGTGGAATAGATAGAGTCAATAGCCAGAGATCTTTCCCCAGGGCAGGATTGACTGGTACGAGGAGTCATAGTTTGAACATATTAGGAGGAAGTATAAAGGAAACGTCAGAGGTAGGTTCTTTATGCAGAGACTTGTGAATGCATGGAATGCGTTGCCAGCTGTGGTGGTGGAAGTAGAGTCATTGGGGACATTTGAGCAACTGCTGGACATGGACATGGATAGCAGTGAGTCCTATTTTAGTTTAGGATTAAACCTCGGCACAATATCATGGGCTAAAGGGCCTGTTCTGTGCTGTACTTTTCTATGTTTACATGCCAATATCCAGAGAAGGGAAACTGCAAATGTATAAATATGTGAAAAGTAATGCTGTCAATATTCGAGAGTTAGTGTTTTGTTTTGCTGAGCTATATTATTATTATTTATTAGCTTATTGTTAGTTATTATTTATTTTGTTAAGTAGTTAGTTGGGTTTTTAATATTTTTTGTATATATTTATACATGAGGGTAGTTTGGGTTTTTAAAATTTGTTTCGTGTTTTTTTTTGTATTGTTTTGGATTTGTTGTTAAAATTTTAAAAATTCATTTTTCAATAAAAATATATTTTTATAAAAGATCTAGGACACTAATCTGCAAGTGCTTAAATCTGCTGGGATTTTTTGTACCCCCAAATCTATTCAAATCAGTCTAAACCAGTTCAAATCCCAATGATGAGCCTGTAGACTGTTATGACACAGGGTAAACCCCTCTGCTAATTTCAACCTGATGCACAGAAAAGATTCACCCCATGCTGTAATCTGTGAAAATTCGAGAGGCCAAGAACTATCCCAAAGGTCACTATTTAAAGTAAAAATTAACATTTTTTAAAAGTCTAATAGAGAATAATTATATAACAACTATTTACAACTCCTTTCTCGATTCTATCTTTTACTTACCCTTCTATAATACTGGTCTGATAAAACCTCCAGTTAAGATTTACCAAAAAAATTCAAATTTCAACACCAGGCAGCTGTCGAATCTTCTTTTTGTATCATCCTCAGTCTTCTTTTCTTCTTCTTAGTAATTATGTTTCACAGATCCTTGATAGATAAAGGTACCTTAAGTTATTTTTCAGGCAGTCTGTACATGCTGGTGGCTTGGCAGTTATCCTCCAACTGTTCAATTTTTCTTTTCAGTTTTATACCCCAAAGCATTGGATTGCTTCATTTGTGTTAATATTGTCAAAATACTAAATTCAAAATTGATTAGGGTTTGGTATTTTGAGGCATAATATGAATTTGTTTTTGTCTCATACCAACTCAGCCAGTGCTGGCTGTTCTGACCAAGCATTACATTGCTACCTTGTTCTGGACTCACTGTGCTTCTCTGAGTCTTTTAAAAGCGCAGTACCCCTTCCACCTTCATAACACTAGTGAACCTTCTCTGGACTACATCAAATACTAGTGTCTCTTTCCTTAGATAGGGGCCCACAACTGTTCACAGTATTCCAGTTATGGTCTGATAAGGGTCTTGTACAGTTTTAGCAAACCTCCCTATTTTTACTCCTTTTGAACTAAAAGTCAACATTCTGTTTGCCTTCTCTATTACCTGGAGAAAGTGAGGTTTGCAGATGCTGGAGATCAGAGCTGAAAATGTGTTGCTGGAAAAGCGCAGCAGGTCAGGCAGCATCCAGGGAACAGGAGAATCGACGTTTCGGGCATAAGCCCCTCTTCAGGAGGGCTTATGCCCGAAATGTCGATTCTCCTGTTCCCTGGATGCTGCCTGACCTGCTGCGCTTTTCCAGCAACACATTTTCAGCAGCTTCTCTATTACCTGCTGATCTTTGATTGTAAGGTTTTGTAATTCATGGACAATGACTCCCATATTCTGTGTTCTGAAGCTTTCTGCTGTCTTTCTTCATTTTGGTAATATCTATCTTCTCTAGTCTGCCTGCCAAAATATTGTTAGGTTTCAGCTAGAGTATTGTGTGCAGTTCTGGAGTCCACATGATATGAAGGATGTGTTGTCTGGGCTAGAGAATCTCAGTTATGAAGAGAGATTGGACAGACTGGAGTTGTTTTCCTTGGAGGAGAGGAGATTGAGGTGGGAGCACGATTGAGATGTATAAAATAATCAGGGACATAGGGTGGACAGGAAGGAATTTTTCCATTTGGTGGAAGGATCAATGACTTTGAAGGATAGATTTAAATTAAGGGTCATGAGATTGAGAGGAAATGTGAAGAAAAGCTTTTTCACCCAGAGGATGGTAGGTATCTGGAGTTCACTGCCTGTAAAATGGAGACTGAGGCAGAAACCCTCATCACATTGGAGAAATATTTAGATGTACACTAGTGATGGAAAGGCATATAGGAATATGGGCTACATGCAGGAAAATGAGATTTGAATAGTTAGGCTGTTATTTTTGACCAGCACAGACTTTGGGCCAGTAGGCTTTTTTCTGTACTCTATGACATCTTGAGTTAGGTAGCTTCCAGGGCTATGGGGCAAAAGCAGAAAAAAAGTGCAAACTATAGTTAGAGTTATTTGATTTGATTTGACTTGATTTGGTTTGATTTATTATTGTCATGAGTACCGAGATACAGTGAAAAGTATTGTTTGTGTGCTAATCATACAAATCACACCTTAGATAAGTACAACAGGGTAAGAGATCAGAATGCAGAATATAGTGTTACAGCTACATAGAAGGTGCAGAGAAAGATCAACTCTAAATACCAGAGGTCTGTTCATAAGTCTGATAATATTGAAGAAGAAGCTGTTCTTAAATCTGTTGGTCAAGTTTTCAAACTTTTATATTTTCTGCTTGATGGAAGAGGGTGGAAGAGAGTATAACCAGGGTGGGAGGGCTCTTTGTTATGTTAGTTGCTTTCCTGAGGCAGCAGGAAGTATAAAGACAGCCAATGGATAGAAGGCTGGTTTTCATGATGGACTGGGCTGCATTCACAATTCTCTGAAATTTCTTGCGGTCCTAGGCACAGCAGTTGCCATACTGAGCAGTGATGCATCCAGATAGGATGCTTTCTATGGTGCATCTATAAAAATTAGTAAGAGTCGTTGTGGACATGCCAAATTTTCTTAGCCTTTTGAGGAAGTAGAGGCATTAGTTCACTTTCTTGACTGTAGCGTCAATGTGGATGGACCAGGATAGATCATTGGTGATATTTACTCTGAGTAACTTGAGGCTGTCTACCACCTCCACCTTGGCACATTAACACAGAGAGGGGCATGCCCTCTGCCTTGCTTCCTAAAGTCGATGAACAACTCCTTTGTTTTGCTGACATTGAAGAATACATTATTGCCCTTATACCATGCCACTAAACTCTCTATTCTCTCCTGTACTCTGTATCATCATTTTTTGAGTTTCAACCCACTATGGTGGTGTCATCAGCAAATTTGTAACTAGAGTTAGATCTGAATTTGGTCACACAGTCATGCATGGAAAAGGAGTATATTAAGGGGATGAGTACACAGCCTTGTGGGGCATTGGTTTTGGGGATTATCGTGGATGACTGGAATTATGGTGTTGAAGGCAGAGCTAAAGTCAATAAATAGGAGACTGACATAGGTGCCCTTCTTATCCAGATATTCCAGGGATGAGTGGATCTGTTGTGATAGTAGAGGCCTACAGCTCAGAAAAAGGCCCTTTGTTGATTGGTACAGATGCCAAACAGTCTCCTTGTACAATGTAAACAGGAGTCTATTTAGAAATGACAGAAAGCTTGGAGAAGGTGGAGGGCTGGCTATATTAGTTAACGATGGAGAGAGATGATCTAAGTCTAGGAAACCAGGATGTGAAATGGGTAGAGATGAGGAATGTGAAAAGCAAAAGCTCATTTTAGAAGTGGTGAACAGGCTGTCTCACAGGAGTTTTGTGGCAGGGTGCAGTATAGATGAAGAAATATTGGAAGTTTATCAGTAATGCACAATGATAGTCAAGGGAGAAAGTGAGGTGGGCAGTTCATAGAATGTTTTGGGGATAATTTCTTAAAACAGCACACTCTGGGTCAACGAGAGAGCAGCCTACACTAGATCTGGGAATCAGATAGGATTAATTAATGGTATCAAGTAGTAATTGATTAAGTTTTACACTTAATCTGAAGGAGCGAGGATCCGAGACTATTTTTTAAAATTTAAATACTGTATGGGGAATTATGACACCATGAAAACAGAGCAAGTTAAATTGAATTGGTTAAGGTCAGGTCAATCAAGATGTCATGGCAGACATTTCAAGGGAAATTTCAGAATATACAGAATTGAAACATTCCAATATGTAAGAAACTGTTCCAAGGGATGTTAGCAAGAGAACCAAACTGAAAGAAAAGGCATATGATTGTGCAAAAACAGGTGGTAGGTCAGAATATTGGACAAAATATTTTAAAAATATTTTAAAATGACTGAAAAGCCAGTAAGGAAGGAAAAGTGAGAGTAAGAGAGACAGTCAGAAATATAATAACAGATAATAAGTTTCCACAAATATTTACAAAAAGATGGACAAAGTGAACATTGAAACTATTGAGCAGTTTTTTTGCCTCAGTCTTCATTATAAAGTACAGAAGGTACATCCCAGATGCAGCTATAGATCGGGAAGTGCAAGCGATGGAGGACTCAGGAAACTAACAATCATCAAGAGGTTGTTTGAAATAAATTATTGGAACTGTTGGCTGACAAGTGCTTGTATCCTGATTGATTTCATCCTTGAATCTTAAAAGGAGTGTCAAGTGAAATAGTTGATGCATTGGTTTTAATTTCCAAAGTTCCCTTGTTTCAGGGAAAGGTCCCATTACAGTAGAAGATAGTGAATTGTAAGGACGAGATATATTTTATTTGAATTGCAAACTGGAAAATAGAGTTTGTATTGTGGTGTTGCAGAGAAAGAACGAATTTCTTTTTAATAGTTCAAAGCAAGTGGAACGACGAGGTGCCCATTCATTAGTTATACAAGAGCGTATACATTTATGGGAAACGGGACTTGATACTTTTAAACTTGCAGGTACCTGGAGCTTTTGCTTTGAAAAACTGTCCAGCAACAGTTTTTGATTGGTTTTACATAGCAATTCAGTCACAGAATTAAGAGAAGAAAGCAGGTTTCATATGTAAACAGATGGAGTTTAATTCAGATAAATGTGAGGTGCTGCATTTTGGGAAAACAAATCTTAGCAGGACTTATACACTTAATGGTAAGATCCTATGGAGTGTTACTGAGCAAAGAGACCTTGGAGTGCAGGTTCATAGCTTCTTGAAAGTGGAGTTGCAGATAGATAGGATAGTGAAAAGGCATTTGGTATGCTTTCTTTTATTGGTCAAAGTACTGGGTACAGGAGTACAGGAGGTCATGTTGTGGCTGTACAGGACATTGGTTAGGCCACTGTTGGAATATTGCGTGCGATTCTGGTCTCCTTCCTATCGGAAAGATGTTGTGAAACTTGAAAGGGTTCAGAAAAGATTTACAAGGATGTTGCCAGGGTTGGATGATTTGAGCTACAGGGAGAGGCTGAACAGGCAGGGTCTGTTCCAAAAATGCAGCACTTCACATTTATCTGAATTAAACTCCATCTGCCACCTCTCAGCCCATTGGTCCATCTGGTCCAGATCCTGTTGTAATCTGGACAGCTGTACATCTCTATGACTCTATGACTCTATAATCCTCTGATCATCTTGTATGTCTCTATCAAATCCCCTCTTAGCCTTCTTCTTTCCAATGAGAACAGAGCCAAGTCTCTCATCCTTTCCTCATAATTCCCTCCAGACCAGGCAACATCCTGGTTTATCTCCTCTGCACCTGGTTCCACATCCTTCCCGAAATATGGCGACCAGAACTGTACACAATATTCCAAGTGTGGCCGCACCAGCGTTTTGTATAGTTGCAGCATGATATTGCGGCTCCGGAACTCAATCCCTATACCAATGAAACCTAATACACCATATGCCTTCTTAACAGCACTATTCACCTGGGTGGCAACTTTCAAGGATCTATGTACATGGACTCCAAGATCCCTCTGCACATCCACACTACCAAGAATCTTTCATTGACCCAGTACTCTGCCTTCCTGTTATTCTTCCCAAAGTGCATCACCTCACATTTAGCTGCATTGAACTCCATTTGCCACCTCTCAGCCCAATTCTGCAATTTATCCAAGTCCCCCTGCAACCTGTAACATTCTTCCAAACTGTCCACTACTCCACCGACTTTAGTGTCATCTGCAAATTTACTAATCTATCCACCTATGCCTGCACCTAAGTCATTTATAAAAATGACAAACAGCAGTGGTCCCAAAACAGATCCTTGTGGCACACCACCAGTAACTGGACTCCAGGCTGAATATTTTCCATAATATTTCTGCTGTATTTCAAAGTTAGCAGACAGGAAACAAAGAGTAGGAATAAAGAATAGGAGCTGTGGAAGATAAATTGGCATAAATTGTTCTACGGGAAATGCACAACAGAAATGTAAAGGCTGTTCAAGGAGCACTTGTTGCGAGTGACAGATAACTTTGCCCCACTGACATAGGATTGGAATGGTAAGGGGAAGGAGCCTTGGATGACAAGAGCAGAGGAGCTTCTTGTCAAAAAGAAGAAGGAAGCCTACTTAAGATTGAGGAAGCAAGGATCTTGCACAGCTTTAGAGGATTACAGGATAGCTAGGAAATAACTCAAAAATGGACTGATGAGAGCTAGGAGGGGACACGAATAAACCTTGGCAGGAATGGTTAGGGAAAACCCAAAGGCATTCTACATGCACATGAGGAATAAGAGAATGATCAGAGAGAGGGTAGGGTTGATCGGGGATAATGGAGGGAACTTGTGCCTGGAGTCTGAAGAGGAATAAAGGGAGAACTAGCCACTTGGATACAGAACTGGCTCAAAGGTAGAAGACAGAGAGTGGTGGTGGAAGGTTGTTTTTCAGACTGGAGGCCTGTGACCAGTGGAGTGCCACAAGGATCAGTGCTGGGTCCTCTACTTTTTGTCATTTACATAAATGATTTGGATATGAGCATAAGAAGTACAGTTAGTAAGTTTGCAAATGACACCAAAATTGGAGATGTAGTGGACAGTGAAGAGGGTTATCTCAGATTACAACAGGATCTGAATCAGATGGGCCAATGGGTCTAGAAGTGGTAGATGGAGTTTAATTCAGATGCTGCATTTTTGGAAAACAAATCTTAGCAGGACTTATACACTTAATGGTAAGTGAGTGTGGCTGAACAAAGAGACCTTGGAGTGCAGGTTCATAGCTCCTTGAAAGTGGAGTTGCAGGTAGATAGGATAGTGAAGAAGGTGTTTGGTTAGAGCATTGAGTACAGGAATTAGGACATCATGTTGCGGCTGTACAGGACATTGGTTAGGCCACTGTTGGAATATTGCATGCAATTCTGGTCTCCTTCCTATCGGAAAGATGTTGTGAAACCTGAAAGGGTTCAGAAAAGATTTTCAAGGATGTTGCCAGGGTTGGAGGATTTGAGCTATAAGGGAGAGGCTGAACAGGCTGGGGCTGTTTTGCCTGCAGCGCGGAGGCTGAGGGGTGACCTTATAGAGGTTTACAAAATTATGAGGGGCATGGATAGGATAAATAGACAAAGTCTTTTCCCTGGGATGGGGGAGTCCAGAACTAGAGGGCATAGGGTTAGGGTGAGAGGGGAAAGATATAAAAGGGACCTAAGGGGCAAGGTTTTCACACAGAGGGTCGTGCGTGTATGGAATGAGCTGCCAGAGGAAGTGGTAGAGGCTGGCACAATTGCAACATTTAAGAGGTTTTTGGATGGGTATATGAATAGGAAGGGTTTGGAGGGATATGGGCCAGGTGCTGGCAGGTAGCACTAGATTGGGTTGGGACATCTGATCGGCATGGACGGGTTGGACTGAAGGGTCTGTTTCCATGCTGAACATCTCTATGACTCTATGAGGTGGGGGGAGGCCCTAAGTGAGTTTTTTGCTTCAGGAATCACTAAAAAGAGGGACTTTGTTGACAGTGAGAACACCATGGACCAGATTAATCTATTTGAACAGATTGATATGAAGGAAGTGGATGTGCAAAACGGTCTGGGAAGCATCAAGATACATAAGACCCCAGGGCCGGACCAGATATATCCTAGGTTACTATGGGAAGCAAAGAATGAGTTGCTGCACCTCTGGAGATGATCTTTACATCCTCACTCTCCACAGGAGTAGTACCAGCTGATTGGAGGGAGGCAAATGTTGTTTCTCTGTTCAAGAAAGGGAACAGTGAAATCCCTGGAAATTACAGACCAGTCAGTCTTACGTCTGTGGTAAGCAAGGTACTGGAAAGGATTCTGAGAGATAGGGTTAATGACTACTTTGAAAAACATAGTTTGATTAAAGAGAGACAACATGGCTTCCTGAGGAGTAGGTCATGCCTCACAAGTCTTATTGAGTTCTTTGAAGATGTGACAAGACAAGTTGATGAAAGTTAAGCAGTGAATGTGATGTATATGGATTTCAGTAAGGCATTTGATAAAGTTCCCCATGGTAGGCTCATTCAGAAAATTAGGATGTATGAGATACAGGATAAATTTGGCTGTCTGCATACAGAATTGGCTGGCCAAAAGAAGACAGCGAGTGATTATGGACAGAAAGTATTCTGCCTGGAGGTCGGTTACCAGTGGTGCAGGGATCTGTTATAGAGTCATAGGGATGTACAGTATAGAAACAGACCCTTCGGTCGAACTCTTCCATGCCAACCAGATTTCCTAACCTAAGCTAGTCCCATTTGCTAGCACTTGGCCCATATCCCTCCAAACCCTTCCTATTCACATACCCATCCAGATGCCTTTTAAATGCTGTAATTGTACCAACCTTTACCACTTCCTCTGGCAGCTCATTCCATACATGTACCACCCTCTGTGTGAAAATGTTGCCCCTTAGGTCCCTGTTATATCTTCCCCTCTCACCTTAATCCTATGCTCTCTAGTTCTGGACTCTCCTACCCCAGGGAAAAGCAGTGCTCCCAGCACCAATTCTTGTGGCATACCAATGGTCACAGGCCTCCAGTCTAAAAAGCAATCCTCCACCATCACCCTCTGTCATCTATCTTCGAGCCAGTTTTGTAACCAAATGGCTAGTTCTCCCTGTATTCCATGAGATTTAACCTGGCTAAGTCTACCATGAGGACACCTTGTTGATTGCTTTACTGAAGTCCATATAGATCACGTCTACTGCTCTGCCCTCATTAATCCTCTTTGTTCATGAGACAATCAAGTTCATGAGACATGATTTCCCATGCACAAAGCCAGGCTGACTATCCCTAAACAGTTCTTGCTCTTCCAAATACATGTAAATCCTGTCCCTCAGGATTCCCTCCAAAAACTTGCCCACAACCAATATCAGGTCTATAGTTCCCTGGCTTTTCCTTACCACATTTCATAAATAGTGGCATCATGTTAGTCAACCTCCAGTCTTCCAGCACCTCACCTGTGACTAACAATGATACAAGTATCTCAGCAAGAAGTTCAGCAATCACTTCCCTAGCATCCCACAGAATTCTCGGGTATACCTGATCAGGTCCTGGGGATTTATCCACTTTTATGTGTTTCAAGACATCCAGCACTTCCTCTTTTGTAATATGGACATTTTCAATATTTCACACCTATTTCTGTACATTCTATATCTTCCATGTCCTTCTCCACAATAAATGCTGATGCAAAATACTCATTTAATATCTCCCCCATCTCATGTGGCTCCACGCATGGATTGCCTTGATGATCTTTGAGGGGCCCTATTCTCTTGTTAGTTACCCTTTTGTCTTTAACGTATTTATAAAAGCCCTTTGGATTCTCCTTTGCCCTCCTGATTTCCCTCTTAAGTCTACTCCTCAATACTCTTCTAATGATTCATTTGATCTATCTTGTATATACTTGACATATGTTTCCTTCATTTTCTTAACCAAAACCTCAATTTCTCTCGTCATCCAGCTTTCCCCTCCTCTCTTACCCCCTTTTTATCTTTTCTATAGTTTTTGTATCCTGGAAAATTAAGCTGCCAGTCCTGTCCACCCGGATTGCTATGCCATTGCTATGATATCCCAGTCCCATGTTCCTAATCACGCCCTGAGTTCATCTGCCTTTCATGTTAGGCCTCTTGCATTAAATTAAATGCAGTTTAATTTATCAGTCCTACCTTGTTCTCTGCTTTGTTCTTATCTGCCCTGACTGTTTGACTTGCTCCTTTTCCCAATTGTACCAGTCTCAGACTGATCTCTTTCCTCACTATTTCCCTGGGTCTCATCCCCCCATCTTACTAGTTTAAATCCTCCCGAACAGCTCTAGCAAATCTCCCTGCCAGTCTATTAGTCCCCTTCCAATTCAGGTGCAATCCATCTGCTTGTACAGGTCACTTCTACTTCAGAAGAGATTCCAATGATCCAAAAATGTGAACCTTTCTCCCCTACACCAACTCCTCAGCCACATATTCACCTGCTCTACCATCTTATTCCTACCCTCACTAGGTCATAGCACCGGGTATAATCCAGATATTATGACCCTCAAGGACCTCCTTTTTAAATTGCTGCCTAACTTTCTCTATTCTCCCTTCAGAATCTCATCCTTTTCCCTTCCTATGTCATTAGTTCAAATAATAACGTCCTTCTGGTCCTTCACTCCTTTGAGAATATTCTGCACCCTCTCTGAGATATCCTTGACCCTGGCACCAGGGAGGCAACACACCATTCTAATTTTTCACTGCTGGCTGCAGAAATGTCTCTCTGTGCTGCTTACAAGAGAGTAGTCTATCACAATTGATAATTTGGAACCTGACATGCTCCTTATTACATTAGAGTCAGTCTCAATACCAGAAACTGTTCATAGTACATTCCCTTGAGAGTCCAATGCTTCTACATTTTCCAAAACAGCATACTTGTTTGAAATGGGGATAGCCACAGAAGACTCCTGCACTACCTGCCTATCCCTCCTACCTTTCCTGGAGTTAACCCATCGACCTGACTGTTTCTACAGCTTTTCTCCCTTTCTATAAATGCCATCCATCTTGCCCATAGCTCTTGTAAGCACTTTATTGACTCTAACTGATGCTCCAACCAATCCATGCGATCTGATAGGATTCACAACCAAAGACACTTCCTGCGTACATAATCATCAGTAACTTGGAAAATCTCCCTAAACTCCCATATCTGACAGGAAGGACATATCACTCTCCTAAAAGCCATCTTTGCTCCTTCACAATCAACAGACAGGAAAATCGCACCATCTTTTTGCTCTGAAAAGCAGTGCTCCAGACGAACTTACTATTTACGGTTTATATTTTAAAAATTTAATCAAGAGACAGATCTCAATGAAACATATAAGCAAGAAAGAACCCACTCTACTCTCTAATATAGACTGCCACAAGGTTACACTAAAAAACAATGCACTTATCTGTTCCTGTGCTGTGAGTTCTCCCACACAGGTTCCTCTAAGCTCAGCTCTGAATTTCACTGTTTGTTAATTTTTCCTAGACGCACTCCGATGTCCAGAAATACATGAACTCAAACAGCAAAGTCAGTAACTGTGCAGACTCACTGCTGTGTCAGTTAGCAGTGTAGATATCTTTCTTTCTCTCACTCACTGATTATGTGGTCACTGCCTTTTGTCTGTCTTCCTCCTTTTAAAAGTGCTGTTGATTTGATCTATTTTCCCCCAAAGTTCCAAAACAATGCAGCGCCATATAAAATAATAATTGCTGCTCCTGGAATTAAAGGAAATCACCTCCAACACCTAAAATACCTCAAAAAAGGAGCAGCTCTTTCAGTCACAATGTTTTCCCATCCTCCATCTTGGATTACCCAGAACCCAAAAATTCTTGGGCATCTGCTCTTTGTAGTCTTTATAAATGACTTGGATGAAGAAGTGGAAGGGTGGGTTAGTAGTTTGCCAATGAAACAAAGGTCTGTGGTGTTGTAGATAGTGTCAAGGCTGTTGCAGGCTATAAGACATTGACAGGATGCAGGTCTAGGCTGAGAAGTGGCAGATGGAGTTCAACCTGGATAAATGCAAAGTGATTCATTTTGGAAGGTTGAATTTGAATGCTAAATAGACGGTTAAAGACAAGATTCTTGGCAGTGTAGAGGAACAACGGGATCTTGGGGTCCATGTACATAGATCCCTCAAAGTTGGCACCCAAGTGGATAGGGTTGTTAAGAAGGCATATTGTTTTGGCTTTCATTAACAGGGGATGGAGTTTAAGAGCCGGGAGGTTTTGCTACAGCTCAATAAAACTCTGATTAGACCACACTTGGAAAATTGTGTCCAGTTCTGGTCACCTCATTGTAGGAAGGATGTAGCTGCTTTAGTGAGGGTGCAGAGGAGATTTACCAGGGTGTTGCCTGGATTGGACGGCTTGTCTTATGAAAAGGGTATAAGTGAGCTAGGACTTTTCACATTGGAGAGAAGAAGGAAGAGAAGTGACTTGATAGAGGCAATGAGAGGCATAGATTGAGAAGAAAGCAAGAGACCTTTCCCCACTCTAGAAATGGCTGTCACAAGGGGTCATAATTTTAAGGTGATTAGAGGAAGGTATAGCGGAGATGTCAGAGTTAGGTCCTTTACGCAGAGAGTGGTGGAATGCACTGCCAGCGGTGGTAGTAGAGTCAGAGACATTAGGGACATTTAAGTGACTGCTGGACAAGCACATGGACATCTGTAAATTGAGGCGTGTGTAGGTTAGGTTAATCTTTGGTTAACATAAATGCTCATAACAACTGAGAGGCACAGTGGCTCAGTGGTTAGCGCTGCTGCCTCACAGTCCTGGGTCTGATTCCAGCGTTGAGCGATTGTCTGTGTTGAGTTTGCACATTCTCCCTGTGTCTGCGTGGGTTTCCTCCGGGTGCTCTGGTTTCCTCCCACAGGCCAAAGATGTACAGGTTCGGTGAATTGGCTGTGCTAACTTGCTCAGTGTTCAGGGATGTGTAGGTGTATTAGTCAGGAGTAAATATAGGGTAGGGGGAATGGATCTGGGTGGTTTACTGTTCGGAGGGTTGGTCTGAACTTGTTGGGCCAAAGGGCTTGCTTCCACATTGTAGGAATTCTATGATTCTATACATTATTGTGGGCTGTACTGTACTGTTTTATGTAAATGGGTCTTCTTTCAAATGGCAGGCAGTGACTAGTGGGCTACTGCAGAGATCAGTGCTAGGACCCAAACTATTCACAATATGCATTAATGACTTAGATGAGGGAACTGAATGTAATATCTCCAAGTTTGCAGATGACACAAAGCTGGATGGGAGGGTGAGCTGTGAGGATGTTGCAGAGATGTTTCAATGTGATTTGGACAGGCTGAGTGAGTGGGTTAAAGTATGAAAGATGCAGTATAATGTGGATCAATGTGAGATTATCCACTTTGGAAGAAAAAAACTGCCAAGCAAATTATTTGAATGGCCGTAAATTGAAAGACAGGATTGTGCAATGAGACCTAGGTATCTTCATCACTGAAGGTAAATACAGAGGTACATAAGGTGATTAAGAGGCAAACGGTATGTTGGCCTTCTTAGCAAGAAGATTCAAGAACAAGAGCAGGAATGCCTTGCTGCAATTGTACAGGATGTTGGTGAGACCACACCTAGAGTATTGTGTGCAGTTTTGAATCAGAAATAAAATTACATTTATTGTCATATGTACTCAAGTACAGTGAAAAGTATACAATATCACCATTTCTGGTCATGATTTGGAGCTGCCAGTGTTGGACTGGGGTGTACAAAGTTAAAAATCACACAACACCAGGTTATAGTCCAACAGGTTTAATTGGAAGCACACTAGCTTTCGGAGCGACGCTCCTTCATCAGGTGATTGTGGGGGGCTCGGTAACACAGAATTTATAGCAAAAATTTGCAGTGTGATGTAATTGAAATTATACATTGAAGAATTGATTGTCTGTTAAGCCTTTCATCTGTTAGAATACAGTGATAGTTTCACTTCTTTCATGTGTAAATCACAAAACCCTTTTTTTTAAAGTTGCATTCTCGGGTTAGCTGTTAACAATGGTGATAGCTAGACAATACGTTGAAGGTGTTAGCCCCCTGTGTTCTCTGTCTATGACCTGATGTTTAGATTGATTCTAATCTAAAAAGTGAGATAACAGAGTTTTACATAAATTCATGCAGTTTTGGAGCTCAGAATTCTACATGAATGTATGCAGTTTTTGAGCAAAGTGCAATGTAACTCTGCAAGTACAAATTTACCACACAAAATATATGTGTGCATGTGGGTCTTTGTCTGTCTGTGTGGGGTGGGGGTTGTGAGTGTGAGAAAGTGTGTGTGTATGTGTAGTGAGTGCAGAGTGTCTTAAGTCTGTGAGGGGTTGCATGTGTGGGAGTGTGTGTGTCTATAAGGGTGTGTGTGGGTGTCTGTGTGCACGTCTGTGTGTACCTGTGTCCGTGTGTATGTGAGAGTGTGTGTGTGTAGGAATATCTGTGTGTGTGTGTAGTGCAATGGTGATTACCTGTAATGTGACATGACTTAAGACTCACAGACTTAAGACACTCTGCACTCACTACACATACACACACACACACTTTCTCACACTCACAACCCCCACCCCACACAGACAGACACACACAGACAGACAAAGACCCACATGCACACATATATTTTGTGTGGTAAATTTGTACTTGCAGAGTTACATTGCACTTTGCTCAAAAACTGCATATATTCGTGTAGAACTCTGAGCTCAAAAACTGCATGAATTTATGTAAAACTCTGTTATCTCACTTTTTAGATTAGAATCAATCTAAACATCAGGTCATAGACAGAGAACACAGGGGGCTAACACCTTCAACAAGTGGGTTGGCCATGCTAAATTGCCCCATGTATCAAGGGATGTGCTGGCAAGGTGGATTCGCTATGGCAAGAACAAATTTACAGCCCAGGAACGGGCCCTTCAGCCCTCCAAGCCTGAGCCAATCTAAATCTACTGTCTAAACCTGTTGCCCAATTCCTAAGCATCTGTATCCCTCTGCTCCCCACCTACTCATGCATCTGTCCAGATGCATCTTAAATGAATCTACCGTGCCTGCCTCTACCATCTCTGCTGGCAACGCGTTCCAGGCACCTACCACCCTCTGTCTGTAAAGTACTTGCCGTGTGTATCCTCCTTAAACTTTTGACCTCTGACCTTGAACACGTGACCTCTCGTTATTGAATCCTTCACCCTGGGAAAAAGATTATCTCTATCTACCCTATCTATACCCTTCATGATTTTGTAAACCTCAATCAGGTTCCTCTCTCAATCTCCTTTTTTCTCATGAAAACAATCCTAACCTACTCAACCTCTCTTCATAGCTAGCATCTTCCATACCAGGCAACATCCTCGTAAACATGCTCTGCACCCTTTCCAAAGCGTCCACATCCTTTTGGTAATGTGGTGACCAGAACTATACACAGTATTCCAAATGCAGCCGAACCAATGTCTTGTACAATTTTAACATGACCTGCCAGCGCTTATACTCGATACCCCGCCCGATGAAGGCAAGCATACCATATGCCTTCTTGGCCACTCTATCCACCTGTGCATCAGCTTTCAGGGTACAATGGACCTGAACTCCCAGATCTCTCTGCTCATCAACTTTTCCCAAGGCTCTTCCATTCATTATATAATTCGCTCGAGAATTAGACTTCCTAAAATGCATTTGTCTGGATTGAAATCCCACATTTGTCTGGATTAAAATCCATCTGCCAGTTCTCCGCCCAACTCTCCAATCTATTTATATTCTCCTGTATTCTTTGACTGTCCCATATGCTTTCTGCTATGCCACCAATCTTCACGTCATCTGCAAACTTGCTGATCATACCAACACTGCCCTCTTCCAGATCATTTATGTATATCACAAACAACAGTGGTCCCCAGCACTGATCCCTGTGGAACACCACTGGTCACCTTTCTCCATTTCGAGAAACTCCCTTCAACTATTACTCTCTGTCTCCTGTTGCTCAATCAGTTCTTTATTCACCTAGCTAGTAGACCCTGCACATCATATGACTGCACTTTCTCTATTGGTTTACCAAGGGGAACTTTATCAAACGCTTTACTAAAGTCTATGTATATGACATCAACAGCCCTTCGTTCATCTATCAACTTGGTCACTTCAAAGAACTCTATTAAGTTGGTAAGGCACGATCTCCCCTGCACAAAACCAGTTGCCTATCACTGATAAGCCCATTCTTTTCTAAATATAAGTAGATCCTATTTATCAGTATCTTCTCCAGCAACTTTCCCACCACTGACCTCAGGCTCACTAGTCTGTAGTTACCCAGAATATCCCAACTACTCTTCTTGTACTGGGGGACAACATGAGCAACCTTCCAGTCCTCCGGCACCTCACCTGTATTTAAGAATGCCACAAAGATATCTGTCAGGGCTCCAGCTATTTCCTCTCTCGCCTCCCTCAGCAACCTGGGATAGATCCCATCCGGTCCTGGGGATTTGTCCACCCTAATAACCTCTAGCCTACCCAACACATCTTCCCTACTTATGTCAACATGATCCAGACTAATCAACCTTCTATCTCCAATCTCAACATTCATCATGTTCCTCTCCTCAGTGAACACTGATGCAAAGTAATCATTCAGAATCTTATCTATTCTCTCAGGTTTGACACACAGCCTTCCTTCATTATCCTTTAGTGGACCAATCCTTTCTCTAGTTACTCGCATGCTTCTTATATAAGAACAAAATGCTTTGGGATTCTCCTTAATTCTGCTTGCTAAAGCTATTTCATGACCCCTTTTAGCCTGCTTGATCCCTCGTTTACAACTGGTCCTACTCTTCCGATATTCATCCAGGGCCCGTTCTGTTTTTAGCTGCCTGGACCTTACGTACGCTTCCCTTTTCCTTTTGGCTAGTCGTACGATTTCTCCTCCCTTCCACGGTTCACGAATCTTGCCTTTCCTATCCCTTGCTTTCAACGGGACATGCCTATTCTCCACTATCTTTAACCTATTTTTAAAAGCCTCCCACATATCAAATGTGGACTTCCCTTCAAATACCTGTGTCCAATCCACATTTCCCAGCTCCTGCCTAATTTTGATATAATTGGCCTTGCCAATGCAGGGTGATGGGGTGGGTCTGGGTGGGATGCACTTTGTAGGGTCGTTGAATATTTGATAGGTTGACTGGCCTTTTTCTGCATTTTCTGTAGAAATTCTATGATTCTAGAAACAGTGATCATAACACAATAGAATTCTTCACTAGGATAGAAAGTGAAGTTCATCAAATCCAAAACTATCAAGGCAAAGGTAAAATAAAACTAAACCAAACTTTCTGGAGAAATAGCAGGTGTGGCAGCATCTTGGAGAGAAAGCAGAGTTAACATTTCAAGACCAGTGACCCTTCTTCAGAACTGATGGTTCTGAAAGGATGGGGAAAAGGTGGTATAAGTCACTGTAGTCTTACCAGACCAGGGTTGCTATCTCATTTTACTTGAAGGTCACTATGCTTCAGGCAAGAGAAGAGGTTGAGAAGGAAAGTCATTCATGGTAACCTCAGCCAGTGTGGGAATTGAAACCCATGCTAGTGGTATCACTCTGCATTTTAAAGCAGCTAGCCAGCCAACTGAGCTATGAAAGTATGACAGTGAAAGCAATAGTTAGTACTTAACAAGCAAATGCAATAACTGCAGCTTTTATACATTCTTGTCAGGTGAAAGACACATCAAGACAAATTAATCAACTTTGGTTAACAAAGATATTAAGATATTATTAGATCCAAACGGGAGTCATATAAAGTTGCTGAAAAAGGTAGAAAGCCTGAGGACTGGGAGCAGTTTAGAATTCTGCAAAAGAGAACCAAGAGATTGATTAAGAAGGGAAAAAAATAGAGCATGAGACTAAAGTTGCAACAAAATTAAAAGTGAACTGTAAGAGCTTCTATAAGTATGTAAAAATCAAAGGACTATGTAGGCCTCTTACAGTCTGAAATGGAAGAATTGATAATGAGAGCAACAAACCAGCACAGCATTTAAATAACTACTTTTGTTCTGTCTACATATAAAAATAAAAGGTATAAATAACTTTCTGGAGTGCTTGGGAAGCTAGAGTATTTGGGAAGGAGAAATTGAAGGAAATTAACATTAGCTAAAAACAAAGTGCTGAAGAAATTAATTTGACTGAAGGCTGATAAACTATATTCCAGGGACTGAAAGGAGGTAGCCATGGAAATACTGGATATGAAACAAAAATCACTGGAGAAGTTCAGCAGGTCTGGCAGCATCTGTGGAGAGAGAGCAGAGTTAATGTTTCAGGTCCAGTGACCCTTTTTCCAAACTAATAGTAGCTAAGAAATGGTAGCATATATGCTGAAGACTGGGGGTGGGATGATAAAGGAGTGAGGACTCTGGGATATGGAGGTGGGTAAAGGACACGGAAGGAGGGGTTCAGACTCTAAAATGATTGTACTTGATATTGAATTCTGAAGGTTGCAGGGCCCTCAAATGGAAAATGAGATAATGTTCATGGAACTTAGCTAAGGTTTACTGGAGCCTGCAGGAAGCCTGAGACAGAGATATTGGCCAGGGAACACAGTAGTATATTGAAGTGGCAGACAAATGGAAGCTCGGGGTTACTTTTGCAGGCAGAATGTAGATGTTCTGTGATCACCCAGTGTACATTTTGACTCCCAAATACAGAGGACCTGCTGCAATGCTCCAGTTAGATTCAGCACAAACTGGAAGAACAGCATTTTCCTTTAACCTAAACCCTATTTCTCATTAGCAAACTCTTAGCATTCACCTGTACCTGTTTTTTTGTTTAGCCGTTCTTTGCCTAACATTTACTTATCTATGCTATTTAACTATGTGATCTGCCTGTATTGCTCGCAAGACAAAGCTTTTCACTGTGCCTCAGTACACGTGACAATAAATTCAATTCAATTCACTATTAATCACCCTGCCAACCTTCACATCATCTGCAAATTTATTAATCAACCCCACCCACATTCCCACCTACATTTTTTATATACATCACAGGCAATAAAGGACCCAGCACTGGACATTGGCATCGTGTCACACAAACAGTCTCCTACATTATATGTAGTAACACTTTATACAAGTCATAATGTACTCTCAGGAGAGTACAGCATAGTAACAACCTCTTGATTAATTCCTGGACAGGTGACAACAGCATTTTGTATGGATATTGCAGCTGAAACACTTATCCTGCTAAGATAAAGCAGCCATCTCTCTCTCTCTCTCTCTTTTCTCCTTCTGTGTGGACAAACAAAAGTAAATCCCTTGTGGCGAGTTACTGAGCCTCGTTTTTCTTCTGTGAACTGCTCTCTCTGCAAAACCACTACTGAAATGAAAAAGGGATAGACACCTTTAGAGTCACTGAAATTTTCAACCAGCGAATGAGAATTGGTGTAAGCACAACCTCACTTCACCAACAAAGAGTCAGATGGAATTGAAATAAAACAACTCTTTGCTGTCTGTGTCCAAACTGATGCTATCAAATGGTGTTCCACTGGTTTGTTTTGTCCACTCAAAATACTCATGTTTATCTTGGCATATCTGCCTGAGTGGGATTTATCAAAAGGGGTAAAGGTTAAGTTCCATACATTAGAATTCCTGTCCTAAAGTTTTAAGTCAAAAAGTGATTAAGTTATACAGTTATAAATTAGTAATTCATCTTGTCTACTTCTTTGTCATTAGGTAAAAGGAGTTTGATTGCAATAAATAATTATTTTCTTGTTCATGGAAAAATCTTGTGTACATATTATTTTAATTATCTACAAGGTTAAAATGGGGCAATTCAGTGGCTTCATCAAATATTCACTTGTCATGTCTCCAGGAATAGTGGGGCTTGAATTGCAGCACACTATTCCAGTGAGCCATGACAACAACAATTTATTGTTAGATCATGAAATCAGATCCCTGTATTCATACATGGAACATTAGCACCAGCTACTAAATTCATCAATTGACACTTCTGTAGTTGTACGCTAATTGATTAAGGCAAATTCTGGAATGTTGTATATTCTGAGTACTGACACCTTCCATTAACTAAATGAATCATGGATCAGATTCTAATTCAAAATGAAACTGGAGAACTAGGAAATGGGAGTTAGGTGACAAAATAATGGAAGTGAACAGAAACTTAAGTGCCCTTGGTATTGGAAGGTATCAGAAACCCAAATACAAAGTCACAGCTATTGACTATATTGATAAACTTGATAAGGTTTTTACATTGAGATGTCATTGTCCATTTTTATTTAATATACACTTTTGCAATTGATACAATAACAAACTATTACTTTGTGTTCCTCGCTAGCGGTTCTGGATCATCTATGACCTCCAGTGATGTAGATGTACAGGTATAAAGTGTCAATGTGAAGTGTTTTCCTCCTGTTTTGCCAACAGCAATGACTTGGAGATTAGTAGTTTATTCCCGAGGACTTCCAGATAATCTAGGAGGGTTGATGACCCTATTGATTCTATGTAGGACTGCTACTTTCAATGAAAAAAGATTGGTGAAGGTAGATCTGTCTTAATTGTGAAACTTACCCCTCCATACTAAAGGAATAATATGATAGATAATGCATATTGTTTATAGTCGTACCAGAAGCAATTTGGATCTGTTACTGGAAGGCTTCAGGTACCAGTACAACCTAATCCTAAAGGAGAGAGTCTTAAGCTGCAGTAAGATACCTGATACAATTCTAGTATTGAAAATGATTTCTGGTTTGTGCTGTCATCACCTGAGATTACTTTGGGTAAGCATTATGTGAGAGATAAACTGTTTTACTCATTTAAAAAATCAATGGGATCAATGTTTTCCATAAGAAAAAGAAATGAGTGCAATGTTTCATTAAATCCCCATTGTTTCTCCATGACAATAATAAATTGTTCCTCCTATTGCAGACTCAGAGGGTGCTGTTTGTGTCTGCACAGAATGCAAAGACATCAATGAAGCATAAGGAGACATTTTCTGTGCTTGTCATGGCCAGCTGATGTCATGGCTCATTTCTACGCATGCACGGGTGTCCCTTTCTGCATTCAGTGCAATGCAATAATCCAAATCTGCTGATAATGCAAAGGTAGGTACAAAGTAAATTGTGAAGAGGGTATAAGAAGGTTCCAAAAATATATAGAAATAAGATAAATTGATCTGCAAAGAAAATGCAGCATAATGTAGGAAAATATGAAATTGTTCAGATTGACCAAAAGAAGAAAAATTAAACATGTTACTTAAATGGTGAGAGATTGAAGAGCTCTGAGATGCAGAGAGATCTGGGTGTCATTGTGCATTAATTGCAGATGGTTAGTGTGCAGGTACAGCAAGTAATCAGATGCTAATAGAATGTTATTGTTTTTATATTTCATAGATTCTTGCCAACTTATATTCAGAATCAATTTTCTCTACTTATTAGTTGTTTAGTCATCCACTGGTGGTATTCCTCTTCACTGTCTTTGTTAACCATGGGTAGTTCATCTCATCAAGTTATTCTCTTTGACCAGAATAAACTTTTGCTGAGCATTATGTCTGCTTATATTTCTACCACTGCTCACCTATGGGAAAGGATTAGTAATCAAACTTCAAGCACACTGGACAAACAAATGACAATGAGAAGGTGGATGGTTAATACAGGTCTGAAGATATTATATTTGAATGCACACAGTATAAGGAATAAAGTAAATGAGCTTGTGGTGCAGTTCGAAATTGGCAGGTATGACATGATGGGCATCACAGAGATGTGGCTGCAAGGGGATCAGGATTGGGGGCTGAATATTCAAGGATATACATCCTATTAAAAAGGTAGGTAGGCGGGCAGAGAGGGTTGGTTTGCCTTATTAGGTAAGAAACAAAATTAAATCAATAGTAAGAAACAAAGTAGGGTCAGATGGTGTAGAATCTGTGTGGGTAGAATTGAGGAACTGCAGAGGTAAAAAAACCTTTGTTAGAGTTATGTACACACCTCCAAATAGTAGTCAGGAGCTGGGGTGCAAGATACAGCAGGAGATAGAAAAAATAGGAAGTTGATGAGCTGGAAATTTTGGCAAACATTAAGATTGGTAAGTCCCCAGGGCCAGACCACATTTATCCTAGGTTCCTCTGGTAAGCGAGAAAGGAAGCTGCTACGCCACTGGTGAAAATCTTTGCTTCCTCACTCTTCTCGGGGGTTGTAATGGAGGATTGGAGGGAGGCAAACATTGTTTCTCTTTTCAAGAAGGGTAATAGGGAAATCCCTGGCAATTAGAGACCAGTCAGTCTTACATCTTTGGGCAGCAAAGTTTTGGAAAGAATTCTGAGGGATAGGATTTATGACTATTTGGCAAAGCATACTGAGATTAAAGGCAGTCAGCATGGCTTTGTGAGGGGCAGGTCATGCCTCACAAATCTTATTGAGTTCTTTGAGGAGGTGACAAGACAGGTCGACGACGGTTGAGCAGTGGATGTAGTGTATATGGATTTCAGCAAAGCATTTGATAAGGTTCCCCAAGGTAGGCTCATTCATAAAGTCAGCAGGTATGGGATACAGGGAGAGTTGGCTATCTGGATTCAGAATTGGTTGGCTGTCAGAAGGCAGAGAGTGATGCAGATGGAAAGTATTCTGCCTGGAGGTCAGTGTTGAGTGGGTCCCACAGGGCTGTTCTTGGGCCTCTGCTCTTTGTAGTTTCTATAAATGAGTTGGATGAGGAGGTTGAGGGGTGGGTTAGTAAATTTGCAGATGACACAAAAGTTGGAGGTGTGTCGATAGTATAGAGGGCTACTGCAGGCTGCAACATGACATAGACAGGATGTAGAGCCGGGCTGAGAAATGGCAGATGGTGTTCAACCTGGATAAATGCTAAGTTATGCATTTTGGAAGGTTGAACTCAAATGCTGAATATAGGATTAAAAACAGGATTCTTGGCAGTGTGGAGGAATAGAGGGATCTGGATGTGCAAGTACATAGCTCCCTCAAAGTTGCCACCCAAGTGAATAGGGTTATTAAGAAAGCATTTGGTGTTTTGGCTTTCATTAACAGGGAGATTGAGTTTAAGAGCCGCGAGGTTTTGTTACAACTCTACAAGTCCCTGGTGAGACCACACTTTGAATATTGTGTCCAGTTCTGGTCACCCTACAATAGGCAAGATATAGAGGCTTTGGAGAGGGTGCAAAGAAGATTTACCAGGATGCTACCAGGACTGGAGAGCTTGCCTTATGAAAAGAGGTTGACTAAGCCCTGGAGAGAAGGAGGAAGAGAGGTGACCTGATCGAGGTATACAAGGTAATGAAGGAGCGTCGCTCCAAAAGCTAGTGTGTTTCCAATTAAACCTGTTGGACTATAACCTGTTGTTGTGTGATTTTTAACTTTGTACACCCCAGTCCAACACCAGCATCTCCAAATAAAGGTAATAAGAGGCATGGATAGTGTCAATAGCCAGAGATATTTCCCAAGGGCAGGATTGACTGGCATGAGGGGTCATAGTTTTAAGACATTAGGAGAAAGGTATAGAGGAGATGTCAGAGGTAGGTTCTTTAAGCAGAGAGTTGTGAATGCATGGAATGTGCTGCCAATGGTGGTGGTGGAAGCAGAGTCATTAGGGACATTTAAGTGACTACTGGACATGCACATGGATAGCAGTGAATTGAGGGGTGCATAGGTTAGGTTATTTTATTTTACATTAGGATTAATCCACAGCACAACATGGTGGGTCGAAGGGCCTGTTGTGTGCTGTACCTTTCTATGTTCTATGTTCTATGTGTAGGAAAGGTAAAGTTACAGTGATCATGGAGGATTTCAATATGCAAGAGGACGGGGAAAATCAGGTTGGTAGTGAATTGCAAGAAAAGGAATTTGTGGAATGTCTACAAGATGGCTTTTTGGAGCAGCTTGCGGTGAAGCCCACTGGGGAACAGGAGAAACCTCCAACCCCCACCTCACTATCAAACCTGCAGACACGGGAGTGGGGGGGGGGGGGAGCGCAGTAGCATTGTGGCACACCAACCTCCACACCACTGAAGCCAGATGCCAACACGCAGACACCTCCTCCTACTGTCCCCTTGATCACAACCTCACCTCCCATCACCAAACCATCATCTCCCAGATCATCCACAACCTCATCACCTCTGGGGATCTTCCACCCACAGCGTCCAACCTCGTTGTCCATGAATCCCACACTGCCCAATTCTACCTCCTACCGAAGACTCCCAAACCTGACTACCCTGGTCGACCCATTGTCTCAGCCTGCGCCTGTCCCACCAAACTCATCTCTTCCTACTTGACACTGTCCTGTCACCCTTAGTCCAGGAACTCCCCATCTACGTTTGTGACACCACCCACGCCCTTCACCTCCTCCAGGATTTACATTTCCCCGGACCCCATTCCTCATCTTTACCATGGACATCCAGTCCCTATACACATCGATCTGTCACAACAAAGGTTTCCAAGCCCTCCATTTCTTCCTCTCATGCGTTCCCACCAGTACCCTTCCACCGACACCCTCATCCGCCTAGCTGAACTGGTCCTCACCCTCAACAACTTCTCCTTCCAATGCTCCCACGTCCTCCAACCCAAAGGGGTAGCCATGGGCACCCGCATGGGACCCAGCTATGCCTGCCTGTTTGTCGGATACATGGAACAGTCCATCTTCTGGAGTTAATACCAGTATCACCCCCACTGTTCTTCTGCTGTATTGGCGCCACCTCGTGCTCCCACGGGGAGGTTGAATAGTTCATCAACTTTACCAACACCTTCCACCCTGACTCAAACTCACCTGGACAACCTCAGACACGTCCCTCCCCTTACTGGACCTCTCCATCACCATTTCTAGCGACTGACTAACCACAGACATCTACTACAAGCCCACTGAGTCCCATAGCTATCTAGATTAAACCTCCGCCCACCCTACCTCCTGTAAAAATGCCATTCTCTATTCCCAACTCCTTCGTCTCCGCTGCAACTGTTCCCAGGATGACCAATTCTACCTCAGAAAGTCCCAGATGGCCTCCTTCTTCCATGATCGCAACTTCTCTTCCCATGTGGTTGAAGATGCCCTCCAGTGCATCTCCTCCACTTCACACACCACTGCCCTTGAACCCCACCCCACCTAATGCAATACGGAGAGAACCCTCCTGGACCTCACCTTCCACCCCACCAACCTCCGCATACATCGCATCATCCTCCACCACTTCAGGGTATAGTGGACCTGCACTCCCAGATCTCTCTGCCCATCAACTTTTCCCAAGGCTCTTCCGCTCATTGTATAATTTGCTCTCGAATTAGTCTTGCCTGAATGCATCATCTCACATTTGTCTGGATTGAAATCCATCTGCCACTTTTTCGCCCAACTCTCCCGTCTATATATATATTCCTGTATTCTTTGACAGTCCCATATGCTTTCAGCTATACCACCAATCTTCACGTCATCTGCAAATTGCTGATCATACCAACAGTGCCCTCTTCCAGATCATTTATGTATATCACAAACAACAGTGGCCCCAGCACTGACCCCTGTGGAACACCAATGGTCACCTTTCTCCATTTCAAGAAACTCCCTTCAACTACTACTCTCTGTCTCCTGTTGCTCAACCAGTTCTTTATCCACCTAGCTAATACACCCTGCACATCTTGTGATTGCACTTTCTCTATTAGTTTACCAAGGGGAACCTTATCAAACACTTTATTAAAGTCCATGTATATGACATCAACAACCCTTCCTTCGTCTATCAACTTGGTCACTTCCTCAAAGAACTCTATTAATTTGGTAAGGCACGATCTCCCCCACACAAAACCATGTTGCCTATCACTGATAAGCCCATTCTTTCCTAAATATAAATAGATCCTATTTATCAGTACCTTCTCCAGCAACTGACCTCAGGCTCACTGGTCTGTAGTTACCCGGAATATCCCTACTACCCTTCTTGTGCAGGGGGACAACATGAGCAACCTTCCAGTCCTCCAGCACCTCATCTGTATTTAAGGGTGCCACAAAGATATCTGTCAGGGGCCCCAGCTATTTCCTCTTTCGCCTCCCTCAGCAACCTGAGAAAGATCCTACTGGTCCTGGGGATTTATCCACCTTAATAACCTCTAGCCTACCCAACACATCTTCCCTACTTATGTCAAAAGAGAAAGCATATAATGTGGCAAAGGGCAGTGGGAAACCAGAGGATAGGGAAGCTTACAAAGACCAATAGAGGGCAACAAAAAAAAAGATTAAATATAAGGATAAGCTAGCCAGTAATATAAAGGAAAAATGTAAGAGTTTCTTTAGGTATATAAATGGCAAAAGAGTGGCAAAGGTGGATATTGGGCCAGTAGAAAATGATGCCGGAGAGGCAGTTGTGGGGAACAAGGAAATGGCTGAGGAATTGAATAATTACTTCGCGTCAGTCTTCATAGTAGAAGACTTGAGTAATATCCCAAAACTCCAAAAGAATTAGGAGGCAGATCTGAGTATGGTGACCATCACCAAGGAAAGGTGCAAGAAAAACTGAATGGCTTGAAGGTGGACAAATCACCTGCACCAGATGCACCACACGCAAGATTTTTAATTGAGATAGCTGAACAGATAGTGGAGGTATTTGTGGTGATCTTTCAGGAATTGCTAGAATCCGGGAGGACCCAAGAGGACTGGAAAATCACTAATATGACACCTCTATTTAAAAAGGGAGTAAGGCAAAAGATGGAAAATTACAGGCCAATTACAGACCTCAGTTGTGGGTAAGATCCTGGAATCAATTGTGAAGAATAAGATTTCTGAATACGGTATGGTAAAATCGGGCAAAGTCAGCATGGTTTCATCAAGAGGAGGTCATGCCTGACAAACCTGTTTGAGTTCTTTGAGGAACTAATGAGCAAGTTAGACCAAGGAGAGCCAATGGATGTTATCTACCTGGACTTTAAGAAGGCCTTTGACAAGGTGCCACACAGGAAGCTATTGAATAAGGTAAGGGCCCATGGTGTCAGAGGCAAGGTGCTAGCATGGATAGAAGCTTGGCTGTCTGGCAGAAAGCAGAGAGTGGGGATAAAAGGGTCCTTCTCAGGATGGCAGCCCATGTCAAGTGGTTCTCCGCAAAGTTCAGTGTTGGGACCACAAGCTTTCACTTTATACATTAATGATCTAGATGAAGGAACTGAGGACATTCTGGCTACATTTTCAGACAATACAAATATAGGTAGATGGACAGGTATCTTTGAGGAGGCGGGGAGGCTGCAGATGAATTTGGAAAGTTTAGGAGCATGGGCAAAGAAATGGCAGATGGAGTACAACGTGGAAAAGTGTGAGGTCATGCACTTTGATTGGAAGAATAGAGGCATGGACTATTTTCTAAATGGGGAGAAAAGTCATAAATCTGAAGTACAAAGAGACTTGGGAGTTCTAGGCCAGGACTCCCTTAAGGTAAACTTGCAGGTTGACTCAGTAGTTGGGAATGCAAATGCATGATGGCATTTATTTTGCGATGACCTGAATGTAAAAGAAGGAATTCCTGATGAAGGATTTATGCCAGAAAGGTTGATTCTCCTGTTCCTTGGATGCTACTTGACCTGCTGTGCTTTTCCAGCACCAAACTTTTCAACTATAAAAGCAGGCATGTATTTCTGAGGCTCTATAAGGCTCTGATCAGACCACATTTGGAGTACTGTGAACAGTTTCGGGCACCATACCTCAGGAAGGATATGCTAGCTTTTGGAGTGTGCTCAGAGGAGGTTCATGAGAATGGTTCCAGGAATGAAAAGCTTAACACATGAGGAACATTTGAAGATTCTGGGTTTATACTCGACGGAGTTTAGAAGGATGAGGAGGTGTCTAATTAAAATTTACAGAATACTGAATAACCTGGAAAGAGAGGCTGTTAGAAAATGTTTCTACCAGTAGGAGACACTAGGACCTGAGGGCATAGCCTTAGAGTAAACGGAAGACCTTTTAGAATGGAGATAAGGAGAACCCTCTTTAGCCAGAGTGTGGTGAATTTATGGAATTCATTTCCACAGAAGGCTGTGGAGGCCAGGCCATTGAGTACATTTAAGATTGAGATAGGTAGGTTCTTGAGTTTCAAGGGGATCAAGGGTTACACTGGAAAAGTGGGAGAATGGGTTGAGAAACTTATCAGCCAAGATTGAATGGTGGAGCAAACTCGATGGGCTGAATGGCTAATTTCTGCTCCTATGTCTTATGGTCTCTGTCCCTACTCACCACTGCACTGATATGATCCTTTATCAACAAAGCTACCCCACCTTCTTTTCCTTTCTACCTAGTCTTCTGCAACATCAAATGACTCGAGTTCCCAGTCTTGGTCACCTTGAAGGTAAAAACAATGACTGCAGATGCTGGAAACCAGATTCTGGATTAGTGGTGCTGGAAGAGCACAGCAGTTCAGGTAGCATCCAAGGAGCTTCGAAATTGATGTTTCGGGCAAAAGCCTGATGAAGGGCTTTTGCCCGAAACGTCGATTTCGAAGCTACTTGGTCACCTTGAAGCCTTGTCTCTTTAATAGCTACAATGTCATATTAATTTCTTTCTGTTTGTACCATCACCTTAAAAATCTTGTTCTAAATGGTGTGTGCATTAAGCATTGACTTGTTGCCATTACTATTCTCCCTAGTTCTAATATCTACTGCACTTTCCTGAGTAGATTTTGTATTCCATTCTGTCATGCTTTATCATTCATCACTTTACTACTATGACCCTCCTGATTTTTTAGTTGAACCTTTAGTTGAACCAAACCCTCACTAATTAGTTTAAAGTTGTATCAAGTTAACCTCTAGTTATACAATTCACCAGGATCCTGGTCCCAGCTTTGTCCCAGTGGAACAGCTTTCTCTTTCTCTGAAACTGATGCCAGTGTTCCATGAATCACAACGCATTTCTTCTACAGCAATCATTCAGCCACGGATTTACCTCTCTAATCTTATCCTTTTTTTGTTTTGAATAGCTGTCCTTAATTTTAAACAGTTATAGATTCACCCATAAAAGGAAACATCTTCTTCACATATACCCTGTCCCTCAGAATCTCAAATGTTTGAATCAAAATCACATCTTACTCTTCTAAACTCCAGCACCCTCAAACCCTCCTGTCTAACCATTCCTTATAAGACAGCTCACCCATTCTAGGTATTAGTCGAGTGAACATTCTTTGAATTGCCTCCAATGTATTGCCTTCTTAAATAGGGTGGCCAATGCAATATTCTAGCTGTGATATTGCCAATGCATGTATAAAATCTCTCTACTTTTGTGTTCAATTTCCTTGTTTGTTGCTTTTATGTACATATAAAAAGAGGGTAGCAAAGTAAGTGGAGAGCCCTTAGAGGATGCAACCAGGGACAACAGGGAAATAGTATTTAATTTAAATTGACATTTTGCATCCTTCATGATGGAAGACACTATAAATATCCCAAAGATGACAGATAAACATGGTGCTAATGGGAGGAAAGGTCTCTGTCACATGAGACAAAGTACTTGACAAACTAATGAGGCAGGGTAGACAAGCAGGAGGCTGTGAAAACACAGCAATCCAGTCAGCATCAGAAGATGGAGAAGTCAACATTTCAGGTATAACTCTTCTTCAGATAAAGGGGAGGTGGGGTTGGGGACAGAGTGGTGATGTAGGGATAGGTGAGCACAGGTAGAAGGTATGACCTGGTTGGTCGACAGGAGGAATGAATCCAGCTGGTAGCTGGAAGGAAGAGTTGGTCAGAGGAATGGAAGGGAGGGGCAGGGGCAGGGGCAGATGAGTGAGTTGGAGGATGGGAAGGGAGGCTATTCAACATTGGAAAACTTCATGTTGAGTCCTCCGGGCTATAGACTAATCAGGTGGAAGATGAGGTGTTGTTCCTCTAATTTGCAGTCTGATTCACGGTGGCAATGGAGGAGGCCAAGGATGGTCATGTCGGAAAGGGAGTGGGAGAGAGAGAATGTAAATGTGCGGTTACTGCGAGGTCAGACAGGCCCCTCCAGGCCTGGCTGAGATGCTTGATGAAACATGCCCTGAGTTTACGTTTGGTCTCACCAATGTAGAGAAGACCACATTGGGAGCACCAGACACAGTAAACTAGGTTGGAGTAGGGGCAGGGGAACCTCTGTCTCACCTGGAAGGATTGTCTGGGGCTCTGGATGGAGGTGAGGGGGGTAGTGTGCCAAATTGGAGGAACACATCCTCAGCCTCCTCCATTGCCACAGCAAATCAGACCACAAATTGGAGGAACAATACCTAATCTTCCACCCAGGCAGCCTACAGCCTGGTGGGCTCAACATTAAGTTCTCTAATTTCAAATAACCTCCCTTCCTATCCAAACTCCCTCTCCAGCCCCTCCTCCTCCCTTCCATTCCTCTGACTGACCCTCCCTTCAAGCTACCAACCAGATTCATTCTTCCCATCGAGCAACCAGGTCGTACTCTCTGCCTGTGTTCACCTATCCCTACCTCACCACTCCTCACCAGAAACCCTTCCCTATCCCCCTGCCCCTTTAGCTGCAGCTCCCCTTACACTCACCCCCAGTTCTGAAGAAGGGTTACACCCAAAACGTTGACTTCTCCACCTCCTGATGCTGCCTGGCTTGCTGTGTTCTTCCAGCCTCCTGTTTGTCTACCTTGGATTCCAGCATCTGCAGTTTTTTAGTCTCAAACTAATGAGGCAGATCAGACAGGACAGGGCAAGCTTCAAGGACTGAATATCTTACTCCTGCTCCTATTTCCAATGCTTTTCTGAGAGGATACATCATGACTGTATCCAAGACAACACTAAAAGTGTTAATAGCAACTCTACCCATGTCAGCACCAAAATAATTAACAGAGTCCGTGTCTGGGCAGCACGGAGATATAACAGTTACTGTGTCTGGGTCAGTACCAGAGGATCAACATGAACGATGTCCTGGACAGCACTGAGGGGGTTAACTCTACCCAGAACAGCACCAAGAAGGTTAACATTGACTGTACCTGGCACAGTAATGGGATTAATTAGTTAACATTAATTGTATCCAGGATACAGTGGAATTTTAGCAGAGAACTTTGTTGGGACAGCAAAGAGAGGGTTAACATTGACAGAAGCCAAGCAACAACAAAAGATTTAAGAGGGACTGTACTGGCATGGTAACAGGAGGGTTAACAGGGATTATTATTGGGACACCAGTGAGAAACTTAACATTGTCTATACCTGGCACCGCGATGAAAGGGATAATAGGGACTGTATTTGGGTATGCAGTGACAGGGTTAACAGGAATTTTATCCTGGCTGGTACTGATTCAATCTGTCAGTTCATTAAACAATCAGCTGTGACCCAGTTTACTTATGAGAGGAATATGGGTCAGTGGATGAGCTGGGGAACTGCAGAGGAGGCAACAGGGAGTTCAATTTTGCTCAAGTTCTCAGTTCCAGTTCAGCATATTAGCAAGAGGTCTAGGTAAACATTTCTGAGGAAATAGGAGGGAGACTGCATTATTGAATGAGATGTTAAATCCAAATTCCACTGGTCCATGGACTGCATCAGACAGCTGGTGAAGAATTCATAATAGTTTAAAAAAGCAGCACAGTCAACTTTGGCAACATCTGACCCAAACTATCAAAGCAATTATTTGTCTCAATGTAGTTTCTACGATTTTATGATAGATATAACTTCATTCAAGCATCAAGATGGTAAAAAGATCATTTGATCTAACCATTCTGTTGTGTTGTTAACCATTCCCAAGAGCACACAATTCCTGCCACATTCACAGTTCCATTCCCATACCCTTCAATCTCTTTCTGTCCAGTTATCTCTCCAATTCTGCCAGAGACATTGTGAATGTGGAAATACTATGGTCTATTGAGTTCACTTTCTAATAGGCCTACAGTGAGAAGTGCAGTGATACTGTAATAGAGTTAGTCGTGATAAATCTCATGAATTAATCCAGAACAACTCAGTTGGGACCCAGTGTCAGAACCAAATGGAGGACCAAAGCCCCCACTATAGAACATAGAGCATTGATCATATAAAAGTACAGCACAATACAGGTCTTTCGGCCCACGATGTTATGCCAAGGATTAATCCTCATCTAAGATAAAATAACCTAACCTACCCTCCCCTCAATTCACTGTTGTCCATGTGCATGCCCAGCAATCGCTTAAATGTCCCTAATGACTCTGCTTCCACCACCACTGCTGGCAATACATTCCACGAGCTCACAACTCTCTGCGTAAAGAACCTACCTCTGACTTATCGATATCTGCAGCAAAATGCTCTGCAGGAACAGCCACGACCACAGTTGTGCTTTCATCCATGTGCCTTAGGGGTCTGGAGCCTCGTGTTCTGGTGGCTTTGCCACTCCCAGCCTGTTGCAGCAAATCAGCCTGCAATGAGTGGGTGGTCTCCTCATGCAGTGGGAAACCACACCGCAGGTGGAAAAGTTCACATTGCAGAATCATCCCCAACTAGAACCTTAACCACAATAATTAGCTGCCCAGATTCTTGAAAAAAAACAATTCTCTCAAAGCCCAACTTTGGCAAAGTTCCTCACCAGTGGAAATGAATCAGGAACTGCTCAAATGTCATTCTTCAGTCCCTATCCTTATCTTCATCTCAGAGCTTGAAAATGAAGCCTGGGGTGAAGATAACACCCTAAGGTTTTTGCCAACCATAGGCCCAAAGTCACCTGCTCTTGCTGAACACGTTCTACTCAACACACCTCATGTCTCCAATTACTCAAAGACTGATGTTGAAAATACTTGATTTTTGAAGGAAATGTCTCCAATTTATTAACTTCTTCTGATATCTCCCTCGACAGCCTGTTATATAGATTGATCACACACTAACTTTCCAGATTACAACTTCAAAATAAATTCATTACCTGTTGAGTCTTCTGGGATGTCCTGAGGACATGGACTGAAATGAAATGCACTGTATAAATGCAAAACTTTCCTTCTTTTCACTCAAGGTTAGATGGGCTTCAGATTGGTTTCACAAGTTGGTGCAACATCGAGGGCTGAAAGGCCTGTACTGTGCTATAATGTTCTATGTTCTATGTTCAAATAATTACTCCACAAATCTAATTGTGAATGTTGACAAAAATACTGCCAAAACTACTAACTCTGGAAGTGAATTCTACACATGCACTGCTCTATCCATTAAGATAAATCGAAACATATGTGTTAACAGATTTTAGGGAAGGAAATCTGCCATCCGTACCTTGTCTGGTCCACGCGTGACTCCAGACCAACATTAATGTGGTTGACCCTGAATTGCCTACTGGACAATTAGAAATAGGCAATAAATGCTGACCCAGTCAGTGATGCCCACATCAAATGAAAAGTACTTTTTGTTTTAATGGCCTACTCAATACAATGTATTATTAACCCATTATCCATGTCACTTTAATACCTCACTACAAAATAGCTGATACATTTGATGCACATTGAAATAAATTATTTTAAAATCATGGACAATAAGAGCTAAACATATATTTTGCACCAGTCTTTACTGTCGAAGATATGCTGAACATACCATTGTTACTAAAGAATGTGGAGAAGGCATTAAGTGCCACCACCACCAGTGAAGTAGTATTATGCAAGCTAATGGGACTAAAGGTAGATACGTGCCCTGGCCCTGAGAACTTACTTGGATTCTGCAGAAGTACCAGAGGATTGGAAAACTGTTAATGCTACCCTTCAAAAAGGGAGGGAGGCAGAAAACATGTGACTGTAAGTTAATTAGCCTAATATTTATTGTTGGAAAAATATTAGAATCGATTATTAAGAAAATAATAACAGAAAACCATAATCTAATCAAGCAGAGTCAGCATGATTTCATGAAAGGCAAATTGTGTCTGACTAATTTATTGGAGTTTTCATGGAAGTCTCAACCAGAATGGATAGAGAGGGACCAGTAGGTAGGTTGAATTTGGATTTCCAGAAGGCATTCAACAAGGTACCTCACAATAGGTTAACTCGTGAGATAAGAAGCCACGGCATTGGAGATAGTATATTTGTGTACATAGAACATAGAACATAGAAGAATACAGCGCAGTACAGGCCCTTTGGCCCTCGATGTTGCGCCGATCCAAGCCCACCTAACCTATACTAACCCACTATCCTCCATATACCTATCCAATGCCCGCTTAAATGCCCATAAAGAGGGAGAGTCCACCACTGCTACTGGCAGGGCATTCCATGAACTCACGACTCGCTGAGTGAAGAACCGACCCCTAACTTCAGTCCTATATCTACCCCCCCTTAATTTAAAGCTATGCCCCCTTGTAATACCCGACTCCATACGCGGGAAAAGGTTCACACTGTCAACCCTATCTAACCCCCTAATCATCTTGTACACCTCAATCAAGTCACCCCTAAACCTTCTTTTCTCTAATGAAAACAGCCCCAAGTGTCTCAGTCTTTCCTCATACGATCTTCCTTCCATACCAGGCAACATCCTGGTAAACCTCCTCTGCACCCGTTCCAGTGCCTCCACATCCTTCCTATAGTATGGCGACCAAAACTGCACACAATATTCCAGATGCGGCCGCACCAGAGTCTTATACAACTGCATCATGACCTCAGGACTCCGGAACTCAATTCCTCTACCAATAAAAGCCAGTACGCCATATGCCTTCCTCACCGCACTATTTACCTGGGTGGCAACTTTCAGAGATCTGTGTACATGGACACCAAGATCCCTCTGCTCATCCACACTACCAAGTATCCGACCATTAGCCCAGTACCCCATCTTTTTGTTATTCTTCCCAAAGTGAATCACCTCACACTTAGCTACATTGAATTCCATTTGCCACCTTTCTGCCCAGCTCTGCAGCTTCTCTATATCCTGCTATAACCTGCCACATCCTTCCTCACTGTCAACAACTCCTCCAACTTTCGTATCATCCGCAAACTTGCTCACCCAACCTTCTAACCCCTCTTCCAGGTCATTTATAAAAATGACAAACAGCAATGGTCCCAAAACAGATCCTTGCGGAACACCGCTAGTGACGGCACTCCATGAAGAAACTTTGCCATCAACTACTACCCTCTGTCTTCTTCCATCCAGCCAATTCCTAATCCAGACCTCCAACTCACCCTCAATGCCATATCTCCGTATTTTCTGCAGTTGCCTACCATGGGGAACCTTATCAAATGCCTTACTAAAATCCATATATACCACATCTACCGCTTTCCCCTCATCAACCTCCTTCGTCACCTTTTCAAAGAATTCAATAAGGTTTGTGAGACACGACCTGCCCTTCACAAAACCATGCTGACTATCCTTGATCACATTATTCCTATCCAGATGTGCATAAATCCTATCCCTTACAATTCTCTCTAAGACTTTGCCCACAACAGAAGTGAGACTCACCGGCCTATAGTTACTAGGGTTATCCCTACTCCCCTTTTTGAACAAGGGAACCACATTTGCTATCCTCCAGTCTTCTGGCACTACTCCTGTAGACAACGAGGACATAAAAATCAAGGCCAATGGCTCTGCAATCTCCTCCCTTGCTTCCCAGAGAATCCTAGGATAAATGCCATCAGGCCCAGGGGACTTATCTATTTTCACCTTTTCCAGGATTTCCAACACCTCTTCTCTACATACCTCAAAGCCATCCATTCTACTTATTTGTGACTCAGTATTCACATCGACGACAATGCCCTGTTCCTGAGTAAATACTGAAGAAAAGTATTCATTCAGTGTCTCCCCAATGTCTTCCGCCTCCACACGCAACTTCCCACTACTATCCTTGACTGGACCTATTCCTACCCTAGTCATTCTTTTATTCCTAACATACCTATAGAAAGCCTCAGGGTTTTCCCTAATCCTACCGACTAAGGACCTTTCATGTCCCCTCCTTGCTGCTCTTAGCTCTCTCTTCAGGTCCTTCCTGGCTACCCTATAACTCTCAATCGCCCCAATTGAACCTTCACGTCTCATCTTGAGATAGGCCGCCCTCTTCCATTTAACAAGGGATTCCAATTCCTTATTAAACCACGGCTCCCTCGCACGACCCTTTCCTCCCTGCCTGACAGGTACATAATTATCAAGGACACTCAATAGTTGCTCCTTGAACAAGCTCCACATATCATTTACACTCTTGCCTTGGAGTCTACTTTTCCAAGCCACACATCCTTAATCATTCCTCACCGCATCATAATTTCCCTGACCCCAGCTATAACTCTTGCCCTGTAGTACACACTTATCCCTCTCCATCACGAGAGTAAAACTCACCGAATTATGGTCACTATCCCCAAAGTGCTCACCTACCTCTAATTCTAACACCTGGCCTGGTTCGTTACCCAGAACCAAATCCAGTATGGCCTCACCTCTTGTTGGCCTGTCTACATATTGTGTCAGGAAACTCTCCTGCACACATTGAACAAACACTGACCCATCTAACGAACTTGAGCTATAGCTTTCCCAATCAATATCAGGAAAGTTAAAGTCCCCCATAACAACCACCCTATTACTGTCACTCATCTCCTGAATCACCTTCCCTATCCTTTCTTCAATGATTCTAGGACTATTAGGAGGCCTGTAAAAGACTCCTAACAGGGTGACTTCACCTTTCCTATTCCTAACCTCAGCCCAAACTACCTCAGATGGCAAGTCCTCATCCATCGTCCTTTCCACCACTGTAATACTATCTTTGACAAGCAATGCCACACCTCCCCCTCTTTTACCCCCACCTCTGACCCTACTAAAACATTTAAATCCTGGAACCTGCAACAGCCAATCCTGTCCCTGTTCTAGCCATGTCTCCGTAATAGCCACAGATAGAGTACTAAATTATTTCAACTGAGAGAGAGAGAGAGAGACAGTGAGATTTCATTCTTTCTGACTCCCCAGATTTTTGAAACAGGAACCAAGACCAGAAACAAATGCTGGCAACCATCTACCTTAGTTCTTTGAGGATGTGACTAGAAAAGTTGATGAGGGTCGAGCTGTGGATGTGGTGTATATGGACTTTAGCAGGGCATTTGATAAGGTTCCCCATGGTAGGCTCATTCAGAAGGTCAGGAGGAATGGGATTCAGGGGAACATAGCTGTCTGGATACAGAATTGGCTGGCCAACAGAAGACAGCGAATGGTAGTAGAAGGAAAATATTCTGCCTGGAAGTCTGTGGTGAGTGGTGTTCCACAGGGCTCTGTCCTTGGGCCTCTACTGTTTGTAATTTTTATTAATGACTTGGATGAGGGGATTGAAGGATGGGTCAGCAAGTTTGCAGATGACACAAAGGTTGGAGGTGTCGTTGACAGTATAGAGGGCTGTTGTAGGCTGCAGCGGGACATTGACAGGATGCAGAGATGGGCTGAGAGGTGGCAGATGGAGTTCAACCTGGATAAATGCGAGGTGATACATTTTGGAAGGTCGAATTTGAAAGCTGAGTACAGGATTAAGGATAGGATTCTTAGTAGTGTGGAGGAACAGAGGGATCTTGGGGTGCAGGTACATAGATCCCTTAAAATGGCCACCCAAGTGGATTGTTAAGAAAGCATATGGTGTTTTGGCTTTCATTAACAGGGGTATTGAGTTTAAGAGTCGTGAGATCTTGTTGCAGCTCTATAAAACTTTGGTTAGACCGCACTTGGAATACTGCGTCCAGTTCTGGTCGCCCTATTATAAGAAAGATGTGGATGCTTTGGAACGGGTTCAGAGGAGGTTTACCAGGATGCTGCCTGGACTGGAGGGTTTATCTTATGAGGAGAGGTTGACTGAGCTCGGACTTTTTTCATTGGAGAAAAGGAGGAGAAGAGGGGACCTAATTGAGGTATACAGGGTAATGAGAGGCATAGATAGAGTCGATAGCCAGAGACTATTTCCCAGGGCAGAAATGACTAACAAGAGGGGTCATAGTTTTAAGCTGGTTGGAGGAAAGTATAGAGGGGATGTCAGAGGCGGGTTCTTTACACAGAGAGTTATGAGAGCATGGAATGCGTTGCCAGCAGCAGTTGTGGAGGCAGGGTCATTGGGGACATTTAAGAGACTTCTCGACATACATATGGTCACAGAAATTTGAGGGTGCATACATGAAGATCAGTGGTCGGCACAACATCGTGAGCTGAAGGGCCTGTTCTGTGCTGTACTGTTCTATGTTCTATGTTCTAACACAGGAGCCCAACAGTCTCTTCAAAAATCATGCTTCCCAGCAATTAATGGCAATAAAGCCAATGTCTTATCACTCTAAAAGCTTTGCTTAACTATTTTTCCAAAGTAATTTGCCTTTCTGTAATTAGCAGGTGGATCACAGACCTTAAACTGTCAACTTCATTCTTCAATAAAAATCCTGATAAATCCACAAAGTACCCAAACAGTCCAATTCATTAATACAGTTTTCCACATAGTCTGCGTAAATGTGTAGTCCCAACAACTCACAAAACTCATCCTGTTTGAATTTTGCAGTCCACAAAACACAAAAATAGGGTGACTATGCTTCAGTTATACAGAGTATTGGTGAGACTACATCTGGAGCATTATGTGCATTATTGGCCTTCTTATTCAAGATAGTATATATATGCATTGCAGTTCAGAGAAGTTCAGAGAAGATTTATATGGTTAATACCTGAAATACCAGGAATGGGTGGATAGTCTAATGAAGAAAGGTTAGACAGGCAAGGCTTGCATCCACTGGAGTTTAGATGTGTAAGAGGTGGCATGGTTGGAACATATAAGATCCTGAGAGGACTTCATATGTTGGATGTGGAAAGGGTGTTTCCTCATGTGAGTGAGTCTAGAACCTGGGGTCTCTGTTTACAAACAAGAGTTGCCCATTTAAGACAGTTGTGGCTTTTTTTTTCTCTCAGAGGGTTATGAGCCTTTGGAAATCACTTCCTGAAGAGGTGGTAGAAGCAGAGTTGTTGAATATTTTCAAGGCAGAGGTGGGTAACCTTTAGTAAGCAAGTGGGGGTTAAAGTTTACCAGGAGTAGGCAAGAATGGGGATGTGAGCTTTCAATCAGATCAGCCAGAATGCTGTTATAGAGCACAGCCGACTCAAATGTCAGATTGACCTACTCCTAGCAACTCAAGACTGGATATTCATGAAGCACTGTGGGCCATTAATAGCAACATAATTGTACTCCAGCAAACAGGGCAACTTGCATGTCAAACAGTATAAGTAGCAAGAGACTTGAACTAAGCAATTCCACAACCATGAATCAGGTCTAAGCTCTGCAGTCCTGACCCATCCAGTTGTGAATTGTGGTGGTTGAGTAAATAACTCATTGGAGGAAGAGGCTCCACAAATATTCCCATCCTCAATGATAAAAGACTGAAGCATTTGTAGCAATCTTCAGCCAGAAGTGCCATGTGAATGATCCATCTCAGCCTCCTCCATTGGTTCGCAGCATCACAGACACCACTCTTCAGCCAACTCAATTCACTTCACATGATATCAAGACATAGTTGGAGACACTGGAAACTGTGGAAGCTATGGGCCCTGACAACATTCCAGCAATAGTACTGAAGACGTGTGCTCCTGAATTTTCCATTTCCCTAGCCAAGCATTTCCAGTCAAGTTATAACACTGGACTTTACCTGACAATGTGGAAAATTGTCCACATGTTCGCTAATGATTGCACAATGCTCAGCACCAATCATAATTCCTCAGATACTAAAGCAGTCCATGTTAAAAAAATGCAGCAAAATCTGGACATTTTCCAGGCTTGGGCTGACAAGTGGCAATTAACATTCACACTACACAAATGCCAGGCAATGATCATCTCCAATAAGGAACAATCTAATCTGAACTCCTGGTCATTGAATCACTAAACAGGACTGTACACATACAACAAGTGATTAGGAAGCGAAATGGAATATTGTAGTTGGACTATACAATATAGGATAGAATTAGGCCATTCGGCCCATTGAGTCTGCTCCGCGATTTGATCATGGCTGATATGTTTCTCAACTCTGTTCTCCTGCCTTCTCCCATATCAATCAAGAACCTATATATTTCTGTCTTATATGCACTTAATGACTCAGTCTCCACAGGCCTCTGCAGCAATGAATTCCACAGATTCACTACCCTCAGGCTGAAGAATTTCTTCTTCATCTCCATTCTAAAGTGTCGTCCCTTCAGTCTGAGGCTGTGCCCACGGAATCCTAATTCCTCCTACTAATGAAAACATCTTCTCCATATCTACTCTATCCAAGCCTTTCAGCATTCTGTAAGTTTCAATGAGATTCCCCCTGCCCACCCCCCCAATCTTTCCAAACTCCACTGAATACAGACCCAGAGTCCTCAACCGCTCCTCATTTGACAAGCTGTTAATTCCTGGAATCATTCTTGTAAACTTTGTCTGGACCCCCTTCAACACCAGTACATCCTTCCTTAGATACGGGGCCAAAACTGCTCATAATATTGCAAATGCAGTCTTACCAGAGCCTTATACAGCCTCAGCAGTATTATATTCTAGCCCTCTTGAAATGAATGTTAACATTGCTTTTGTCTTCCCAACTGCCAACTGAACGTGCATGTTAACCTTAAGAGAATCATGAACTAGGAATCCCAAGCCCTTTTGTGCTCCAGATTTCTGAGTCTTTTCCTATTTAGAAAATAGGCTGCACCTTTTTTCTCCCAACCAAAATGCATGGCCTCAGACTTTGCCACATTTTACTCCAACTGCAAATTCTTTGCCCAGTCTTTTAGCTTATCCAAACCCTTCTGCAGCCTTCTCATTTCCTCAATACTACCTGCCCCGCCAAATGTTTTTTGTGTCATCTGCACACTTAGCAACAATGTAATCAGTTCCTTTATTAAGATCATTAATGTATAACAGTGAATTATGTGGTCCCAATACTGACCCCTACAGAACTCCATCGGTCACCAGCTGCCATCCTAAAAAGACCCCTTTATCCCAACTCCCTGCCTTTTGCCAGTCAGCCAATCTTCTATCCATGCCAGTACCTTGCCCCTAACATCATAGACTCTTATTTTATCTAGCAGCCTTTTGTGTGGCACCTTGTCAAATGCCTTCTAGAAATCCAAATATTTCACATCCACTGGCTCCTCTTTGTCTAACTTGCTCATTACCTACTCAAATAATACTAACAGAATTGTCAGGCAGGACCTCGCCTTGATGAAGCCATGGTGACTCAGCCTTATTTTACCATGCACCTGCAAGTGGTCTGTAATCTCATCCTTAGTAATGGACTCTAAAACCCAAAGATGATCAAGCTGAGAACCTTGAAAGGGTTCAGAAAAGATTTACAAGGATGTTGCCAGGGTTGGAGGATTTGAGCTATAGGGAGAGGCTGAACAGGCTGGGGCTGTTTTCCCTGGTGCATCGGAGGCTGAGGGGTGACCTTGTGGAGGTTTACAAAATTATGAAGGGCATGGATAGGGTAAATGGGCAAAGTCTTTTCCCTGGGGTCAGGGAGTCCAGAACTAGAGGGAAAAGATATAAAAGAGACCTGAAGGACAACTTTTTCACACATAGGGTGGTACGGGTATGGAATGAACTGCCAGAGGAAGTGGTGGAGGGTGGTATAATCGCAACATTTAAGAGGCATTTGGATGGTTATATGAATAGGAAGGGTTTGGAGGGATATGGGCCGTGTGCTAGCAGGTGGGACTGGCTGTACATCTCTATGACTCTATGACTATGAGGCTAATCACCTATAGTTTCCTGTATTCTGTCTCCTTCCCTACTTAGACAGAGGTATAACATTAGCCATCTTCAATCCTCTGGGACCCTCCCTGATTCTAGTGATCCCTGAAAGATAACCACCAATGTCTCTAAAATGTCCTCAGCTATTTCCTTTAAAACTCTGGGTTGTAGTCCATCTGGTCCAGGTGAATTATCCACCTTCACACTGAAATAACTCTACTGAGGCTGGTTTCCCATCATCAAGTCATCTTTTATTTACACATGGAGAGTCCTTGACACTGGTCCGGCTTCCTGAGAGCCAGCTCTCAGAGTGAACAGGAAGTCTGACACTTCTGTTTATATCAGTCAGGGCTTCCTGATAGGACCAGATTAACAGCCCCAATCAGGGAACTCATATACTATGATTTTCACTTGCCTGACCTCATTACAATGATTACACAGACCTTTCAGTTTCTCCTTAATGATTGTCAGTACCCCCACCACTGCTCCCTGATTCTTTTGAAGTTTTGATGTGCTGCTGATGTCTTCCACCATGAAGACTGATGCAAAGTACCTATTCAGTTCTTCCACCATTTTTTTGTTTTCACATTCCTACTTCTCCAGCCTCATTTTCCAGTGGTCCAAAGTCCACTCTTGCCACTCTCTTACGTTTTAGATAACAAATAAAGTCTATCGCATGGGGAATAGAATTGAAAGTAAGACATTTTACTACAACTGTACAGGGCCTAGTGACACCACATCTGAAGCACAGTGTACAATTTTGGTGTCTTTCTTTGAAAAAACATAAATACATTAAAAAATCGTTTGGAGAAAATAATCAGCTTAGTTGTAGGATGAAGAGATTATTTTATTAAGAAAGGCTGAACAATTTAGGCCAATGCCCATTGCAGCTTAGTGTAATGTAGGATGTACATATTAATATCATTTATTTTAGAGCTTGGATTTTGAACTTGTGGCCTGAAGGATTGGTCTATGTGTATAATGTGGTTTAATGGTTAATTTGCCAGTCTTTTGGAGCTATGATTTTTAAACCAGTATGTGTGTCAGTGTAGTTTCTGTAGTGATAACAGGAATCTGCTTGAATTGTGAGAGTTTTACAACCTAAGAGAGTGGACATGGAAAAGCATTAGCTTGCTTTTGGTTTAGAAGAATTGGAGATCCTTCAGTTTGCAGAAGACAAAGCAAGGGTAGCATAAAGGGGAAAAGCAGAGCAGCTAGGAAATAGGTAATTTCAGTGTAAGGACTTTAGTTTGAAAACTCCAGACTAGAAGTGTTTGCTAGAAACCTGAAGGGATTATTTGAAAATAAGAAAGTTTAAAGTTGGTTGTGTGATTATTCAAGGAAAATGCTAAAAAAACTCTCAAAACAGGACATTAAAGGACATTTGGGGCGGCACGGTGGCTCAGTGGTTAGCACTGCTGCCTCACAGTTCCAGGGACCCGGGTTCAATTCCCGCCTCGGGCAACTGACTGTGTGGAGTTTGCACGTTCTCTCCATGTCTGCATGGGTTTCCTCCAGGTGCTCCGGTTTTCTCCCACAGTCCAAAGATGTGCAGGTCAGGTGAATTGGCCATGCTAAATTGCCCATAGTGTTAGGTGAATTAGTCAGGGGTAAATATAGGGGGTGGGTTTCTCTTCAGAGGGTCGGTGTGGATTTGTTGGGCCGAAGGGCCTGTTTCCACACTGTAGGTAATCTAATCTAAAAAGAAACAATTGCATCAAACCTATAGAAGTGATAGACAACGGAACTCTCTCTCTGGCAGGTGAATACAGTAAAGTGATAATGTTGGGAATAGATGAACAGATGAATTCAAAAATAGATGAATATATTTTGTTGTGCGCTTTTGGTAATCATAAAATTTTTGTTATTGAATATTGAATTGAATTTAAATTTCTTCATTGTCACGTGTACTCAAATGAGTATAGTGAGAAATTTAGAGGTTGTCACTTACAGTACCATCTTAGGTACAAAGATAGCTGAAAATGTGTTGCTGGAAAAGCGCAGCAGGTCAGGCAGCAGCCAGGGGACAGGAGAATCGACGTTTCGGGCATAAGCACTTCTTCAGGAATGAGGAAAGTTTGTCCAGCAGGCTAAGATAAAAGGTAGGGGGGAGGGACTTGGGGGAGGGGCATCGGAAAAGCGATAGGTGGAAAGAGGTCAAGGTGAGGGGGATAGGTCAGACTGGGGTGGGGGCGGAGAGGTCAGGAAGAAGATTGCAGGTTAGGAAGGTGGTGCTGAGTTCGATGGATCTGACTGAGACAAGGTGGGGGGAGGGGAAATGAGGAAACTAGTGAAATCTGAGTTCATCCCTTGTGGTTGGAGGGTTCCTAGGCGGAAGATGAGGCGCTCTTCCTCCAACCGTCGTTTTGTTGTGGTCTGGCGATGGAGGAGTCCAAAGACCTGCATATCCTTGGTGGAGTGGGAGGGGGAGTTGAAGTGTTGAGCCACAGGGTGTTGGGTTGGTTGGTCCGGGTGCCCCAGAGGTGTTCTCTGAAACGCTCCGCAAGTAGGCGGCCTGTCTCCCCAATATAGAGGAGGCCACATCGGGTGCAGAGGATGCAATAGATGATGTGTGTGGAGGTGCAGGTGAATCTGTGGCGGATATGGAAGTTTCCTTTGGGGCCTTGGAGGGAGGTGAGGGGGGGAGGTGTGGGCGCAAGTCTGGCACCTCCTGCGGTTGCAGGGGAAGGTGCCGGGAGTGGAGGTTGGGTTGGTGGGGGGTGTGGATCTGACGAGGGAGTCACGGAGGGAGTGGTCTTTACGGAATGCTGATAGGGGAGGGGAGGGAAATATATCCTTGGTGGTGGGGTCCGTTTGGAGGTGGCGGAAATGACGGCGGATGATGCGCTGTACATGGAGATTGGTGGGGTGGTAGGTGAGGACCAGTGGGGTTCTGTCCTGGTGGCGGTTGGAGGGGCAGGGCTCAGGGGCGGAGGAGCGGGAAGTTTTTAGAGATGCGGTGGAGGGCATCGTCGACCACGTCGGGGGGGAAATTGCGGTCCTTGAAGAAGGAGGCCATCTGGGTTGTACGTTTTTGGAACTGGTCCTCCTGGGAGCAGATGCGGCGGAGACGAAGGAATTGGGAGAATGGGATGGCGTTTTTACAGGGGGCAGGGTGGGAGGAGGTGTAGTCCAGGTAGCTGTGGGAGTCGGTCGGTTTGTAATAGATGTCCGTGTTGATTCGGTCGCCTGAGATAGAAATAGAAAGGTCAAGGAAGGGGAGGGAGGAATCTGAGACTGTCCAGGTGAATTTGAGGTCGGGGTGGAAGGTGTTGGTGAAGTGGATGAACTGTTCAACCTCCTCGTGGGAGCACGAGGCGGCGCCGATACAGTCATCGATGTAGCGGAGGAAAAGGTGGGGGGTGGGGCCAGTGTAGTTGCGGAAGATGGACTGTTCCACATATCCTACGAAGAGGTAGGCATAACTGGGGCCTATGCGGGTGCCCATGGCTACTCCTTTGGTTTGGAGGAAGTGGGAGGATTGGAAAGAGAAGTTGTTCAGGGTGAGGACCAGTTCAGTCAGTCGAAGGAGGGTGTCAGTGGAAGGGTACTGGTTGGTTCGGCGGGAAAGGAAGAAGCGGAGGGCTTTGAGTCCTTCATGATGGGGGATGGAGGTGTACAGGGACTGGATGTCCATGGTGAAGATAAGGCGTTGGGGACCGGGGAAGCGAAAATCATGGAGGAGGTGGAGGGCATGGGTGGTGTCCCGAACGTAGATGGGGAGTTCTTGGACTAAGGGGGACAGGACCGTGTCAAGGTATGCGGAGATGGGTTCGGTGGGGCAGGAGCAGGCGGAGACAATGGGTCAGCCAGGGCAGTCAGGTTTGTGGATTTTGGGCAGGAGGTAGAAACGGGCGGTGCGGGGTTGTGGGACTATGAGGTCGGAGGCAGTGGATGGGAGATCCCCCGAGGTGATGAGGTTATGGATGGTCTGGGAGATGATGGTTTGGTAGTGGGGGGTGGGGTCATGGTGAAGGGGGCAGTAGGAGGAGGTATCTGCGAGCTGGCGTTTGGCCTCAGCGGTGTGAAGGTCGGTGCGCCAAACTACTACCGTGCCTCCCTTGTCTGCTGGTTTGATAGTGAGGTTGGGGTTGCAACAGAGGGAGTGGAGGGCTGCACGTTCCGAGGGTGAGAGGTTGGAGTAGGTGAGAGGGGTGGGAGAGTTCAGGTGGCGTTTAATATCGCGGCGGCAGTTGGCTATGAAGAGGTCGAGGGCAGGTAGGAGGCCAGCACGGGGTGTCCAGGTGGATGGGGTGTGTTGGAGGCGTGAGAAGGGGTCGTCAGAGGGTGGGCGAGAGTCTTGGTTGAAGAAGTAGGCGCGGAGGCGAAGGCGGCGGAAGAATTGTTCAATATCAGGCCGTGTGTTGAACTCATTAATCCAAGAGCGTAGGGGAATGAAGGTACCCAGGTACAAAGATACCCAGGTACAACTTCTTCGTTACAGTGTAACAATGTCACCAACACGTGGCGCCATCTTAGGTACAGAGTACCTCGGCACAATCCTGAGTTTCAGAATAATGAAGAAAAAAGGTACGTTACAGCTATACACAGCATAACTAATGGTCAGAAAAACAAGCAGCAAGTTAAAGAGACAAACATCACAGTCTCTTTCCAAGGCCTGTCTTCAGCAGACCAGCGCAAGGGGCCTTCATGTGGTCTGACCACTGACTGCCTGGAGAAAGTGAGGACTGCGGATGCTGGAGATCAGAGCTGAAAAATGTGTTGCTGGAAAAGTGCAGGAGGTCAGGCAGCATCCAAGGAGCAGGAGAATCGATGTTTCGGGCATAAGCCCTTCTTCAGGAATGTCCTGAAGAAGGGCTTATGCCCGAAACGTCGATTCTTCTGCTCCTTGGATGCTGCCTGACCACTGACTGCCAACATGCTCCCCTCATGCCGCCACACTCCACTGAGCTGCTACTCCGGCTCATGCATCGGGTTGCTGCTACCACACTCCACACCAGGTCACTGCCCCAACACTCCACACCAGGACACTGCCCCCACTCTCCACACCAGGGTCACTGTCGCCACTCTCCACACCGGATCACTGCCCCCACACTCCACATCAGGTACATCATGGAAACAGACCTTTGATCCAACTTGTCCATGCCAATCATTTGGCCCATAACCCTCTAAACCCTTCCTATTCGTATACCCATCCAGATGCCTTTTAAATAACGTAATTGTAGCAGCCTCCACGTCTTCCTCTGACAAGTCGTTCTATAAATGCACTACCTTTTCATGAAAAAAGTTGCCCCTTATTTCCCTTTTATGCCTTTCTCCTCTCATCTTAAACCTATGCCCTCTAGTTTTAGACTCCCTACCCTGGGAAAAAGACCTTGGCTATCCACCCTATGTCTCTCATGATTTTATAAACCTCTATAAGGTCACCCCTCAAACTCCAATGCTCCAGGGAAAATAGCCCCAGCCTATTCAGCCTCCCTCTATAGTTCAAGCCCTCCAACCCCAGCAACATACTTGCAAACCTTTTCTGCACCCTTTTAAGTATCACAATATCTTTCCAATAGCAGGGAGATCCAGTATTCCAATGTTCCGTTATACTCGCAACATGACATCCCAACTCCTATACTCAATGCATTGACTAATAAAAACAAGTGTACCAAACACCTTTTTCACTATCCTGTCTACCTGTGACTCCACCTTCAAGGAACTTGTACCTGGACTCCAGGGTCTCTTTGTTCGGCAAAGTTCCCAGGACCCTACCAGTAAGTGTATAAGTCCTGTCCTGATTGGCCGTACCAAAATGTAATGCCTCACATATCTAAATTAAACTCAATCTGCCACTTCTTGGTCCATCGGCCCATCTGATCAAGGTCCTGGTGCGCTTTAAGGTATCCTTCCTCACTGTCTATTACAACACCAGTTTTGGTGTCATCTGTAAACTTACTAACCATTCCTCCTGTATTCACATCCAAATCATTTATATAAATAACAAAAAGCAGTGGACACAGCACCAATCCTTTTGACACACCACTGGCCAAAGGCCTCCAGTCTAAAAAAAGATTTCATCATCACCCTCTGTAACCTACCTTCAAGCAAATTTTGTATCTAAATGGCTAGTTCTACCTGTATTCCATGTGCTCTAAAGCACTTTAGAGAACATCTCCAAGACATCTGCACCAATCAACCCCACCGCCCCGTGGCCGAACATTTCGATTCCTCCTCCCACTCTGCCGAGGACATGCAGGTCCTGGACCTCCTCCATCACCACTTCAACACCACTCGATGCCTGGAGGAAGAATGCCTTATCTTCTGCCTCAGGACCTTTCAATCCCAGGGCATCAATGTGGACTTCACCAGTTCCTCATTTCCCCTCCCCCCACCTTACCCCAGTTCCAACCTTCCAGCTCAGCACTGTCCTCATGACCCGTCCCACCTGTCAATCTTCCTTCCCACCTATCCGCTCCACCCTCCTCTCTGACCTATCACCTTTACCCCACCTCTGTCCACCTATTCTTAGCTACATTCTCCCCAGCTCCATCTCCCCTCCCATTTATCTCTTCATCCCTGAGGCTCCCAGCCTCATTCCTGATGAAGGGGTCTGGCCCAAAATGTCAATTTTTCCTGCTCCTCAGATGCCGCCTGAACTGCCGGGCTTTTCCAGCAGCACACTCTTGACTCTGATCTCCAGCATCTGCAGACCTCACTTTCTCCTAAGCAAAGGACCATGATCTTGCTGTATCTAGATGTGGCTGATGACTGGAGAGTCCAGAACCAGGGATCACAGTCCACAGATATAGGGTCACCCATTTAGGACTAAGATAAGGAGAAATGTCTTCACCCAGAGAGTGATGAGCCTGTGGAATTCTCTGCCAGTGTAAAGCAGTCGAGGCCAAAACATTGCATGTTTTCAAGGAGTTAGATATAGCTCTTTGGGCTAAAGGTACCAAAAGATATGGGGATTAAACGGGAACATGGAAATGAATTGGATGCCTAACCATGATCATATTGAATGGCAAAGCAGGTTCAAAGTGCTAAATGCTTATTCCTAATTCCTATTTCTAATTTCACTGCTGGTCTAAAGACTGACTCTATCTCTACTCAGAATCAGCTTGGACCCCAGTCTCCAGTTTATGCAAAATTTTCAAAACGTTGTTGCAAAGTATAACACTTGGCAATTCAAACATTTCCTCAAGTTCCACACAGCGAGTACTTTAAATTTAGGACATACTGTTATATAAATTGTTAAGTAGAGCAGCTCCTGTGATGCTGACAGTGCTGGTGTGATGCTGTGTTCCATTTACATTGTTCACTTTGACATATGTATTATTAACGCAGGTGTCAAAGAGGAGGAATATAGCCAGATTTTCATACATCAACAACTCCTATCTTTGCAAAGGAACAAATCAGGGAAAGAAACGAGATGGAAGGCCATCATGTGACCTTTCTTCAAAGAGATATGATTCTAGGACCTTAACCCATTTTAAAATTCTATTCAAGGATGCCTAATAGTTCACTCTCATTGAGCTTTTTGGTGTCTGTTGAATGCTAAGGCAGTGGGACTTGCATAACAGATGGACTCATTCCATGTATTTTAACCGTTGATGCCAAATTGGGACATTGCTCTGCTTCTGTCATTGTTTAATAGAAACATATATATTTTAAACCTCCCCTCATCTCAATGTCCTTACAGAAATTCAGGTCAGAATAAGTAATAAGTAATCTATAAATCACAACAGTATAGCATTTTTGTATATCGCTACCAAATAATTAACATTTCTAACTTTACAAGTTTAATTCAATATCAAACAAGGCTTGCAATTCATAAATTTGATCATTTGAAGAAGTAACTTGAGCCAAGTTACAATTCTGACCAAATGGTGCAATGAGTGTAATGTCAGAACAAGCTTGAGGGGACTGAACATCTGCCTCCAATTCCTAAATGGAAATTCTCCTGAGTATAACCTTCCAATTGACACACTAGCATCATTAGAAGATCTTGGTTCAATTACTTAACATGAAGTATTCATATTTGTACAGCAGAAGAGAATAAAATGCTTCTGTTCTTCATCATTGCCTTCATAAAAACAGGAATAAACCCTGAAACAAAAGCCAACTTACGTAAATAGTGAGGAATATTTTAAAAACAAAAACAAATTGGAAAAAGTTGAGAAAAGAAATGACAGCAGTAAGAGCTTGTTAAAGGCCAAATATCTCTGTCAAGTAATTGAAGGCAGCATGATAGAGATGAAAGGAAATCTTCTTCTCTTAGATTATTGAGAGCCTGTGAAACTCTCTTCATTAGAACATGGTGGAGGCAAAGCCATTGAATATTTCTAGGTGGTGGGAAGTGACTGAGGAGGATTCAGGGAGAAAATAAAACCAAAGAACTACAGATGCTGAAAATCAGAAACAAAAACGGAAATTGCTGGAAATATTCAGCAGGTCGACCAGAATCTAGAACATAGAACATTGCAGCGCAGTACAAGCCCTTCGGCTCTCGATGTTGTGCCGACCTAAGGAACCAATCTGAAGCCTATCTATCCGGCACTATTCCATTCTCATCCATATGTTTATCCAATGACCATTTAAATGCCCTTAAAGTTGGTGAGTCCACGACTATTGCAGGCAGGGCATTCTATGCCCCCTACTAATCTCTGAGTAAAGAAACTCCCTCTGACATCTTCCTATATCTGTCACCCCTCAATTTAAAGCTATGTCTCCTCATGCTAGCCATCATCATCTGAGGAAAAAGGCTCTCACTGTCCATCCTATCTAGCCCTCTGATTATCTTATATGTCTCAATTAAGTCACCTCTCAACCTTCTTTTCTCTAATGAAAACAGCCTCAAGTCCCTCAGCTTTTCCTCATAAGACGTTCCCTCCATACCAGGCAACGTCCTAGTAAATCACCTGTGAACCCTTTCCAAAGCTCCTACATCCTTCCTATAATGCGGTGACCACACGTGTACGGAATACTCCAAGTGCGGCCGCACCAGAGGTTTGTACAGCTGCAACATGACCTTGTGGCTCCGAAACCTAATCCCTTTATTAATAAAAGCTAACACACCGTATGCCTTCTTAACAACCCTATCAACCTGGGTGGCAACTTTCAGGGATCTATGTACATGAACACCGAGATCTCTCTGCTCATGTACATTGCCAAGAATCTTACCATTAGCCCAGTACTCCTTATTCCTATTGCTCCTTCCACAGTGAATCACCTCACACTTTTCCACATTAGACTCCATTTAGAGTCATAGAGTTGTACACCATGGAAACAGACCACCTTTCAGCTTTTCTCTGCAGCTTATCTATGTCCCTCTATAACCTATAACATCCTTCCGGAATGTCCACAACTCCACCGACCTTAGTGTCATCCGCAAATTTACTAACCCATCCTTCTACGCCCTCATTCATTTATAAAAATGACAAACAGCATTTAGCCCAAAAACAGATCCTTGCGGTACACCACTAGTAACTGAATTCCAGGATGAACATTTCCCATCAACCACAATCCTCTGTCTTCTTTCAGCTAGCCAGTTTCTGATCCAAACTGCTAAATCACCCTCAATCCCATGCCTCTGTATTTTGTGGAATTGCCTACCATGGGGAACATTATCCATGTTAGTACTTTACCCATAACACCATGTATCTTTATGTTAGGCAACAGTCTCTTATGTGGCAACTTTTCAAAGATCTTTTGGAAATCTAGCTATTAGGCAGGAACTGGGGTGCCTAAATTGGAACAGGTTTTCTCAGGGAAATGCACAACAGAACTGTGGAGGTTGTTTTGGAAGCACTTGCTGATAGTGCTGGACAGGTTTGTCCCACTGAGACAAGGAAGGGGTATTAGGGTGAAGGAACCTTGGATGACAAGGGATGTGGAACATCTAGTCAAGAGGAAGAAGGAAGCTTACTTAAAGTTGAGGATGCAAGGATCAGACAAGGCTCTATAGGGTTACAAGGTAGCCTGGAAGGAAGTGAAGAATGGACTTAGGAGAGCCAGAAGAGGTCATGAAAAAGCTTTAGCAGGTAGGATTAAGGAAAACCCTAAGGCATTCTACACTTTTGTGAGGAACAAGAGTGAGGTTAGGGCCAATTGGGGATAGTGGAGAGAACTTGCGCCTGGAGTCAGAGGAAATACGCAAGGTCCTTAACGAATACTTTGCTTCAGTATTCATTACTGAAAGGAGCCTTGACGCTTCTGAGGACAGTGTGAACTGATATGCTAGAACAGGTCGATGTTAGGAAGGAGGATGTGCTGAAAATAATGAAAAACTTAAAGATAGATAAGTAACCATGGGCCAGATAGGATATACCCTAGGTTACTACAAGAAACAAGGGAAGAGAATGCTAAGCCTTTGCTGATGAGCTTTGTGTCCTCACTATCCACTGGAGTAGTGCCAGATGATTGGAGGGTAGAAAATTCCCTGAGAAAATGTTATTCCTTTCCCAAGAAAGGGAATAGGGATAACTCTGGGAATTACGGACCAGTCAGTCTTATGTCAGTGGTGGGCAAAGTATTGAAGAGGATTCTGAGAGACAGGATTTATGATTACTTGGAAAACCTTAGTTTGATTAGAAATAATCAGCATGGCTTTGTGAAGGGCATGTCATGCCTCACAAACTTTATTGAATTCTTTGAGGATGTGACAAAACACATTGATGAAGGTGGTGAATATGGTGTACATTTACCTCATGGATTTTAGCAAGGCATTTGATAAGGCTTCCCAAGGTAGGCTTCAAAAGGTAAAGAGACTTGGAATATGGGGAAATCTGGCTGTCTGGATACAGAATTGACTGGACTATAGAAGACAGAAGATGGTGGTAGAGCCTTGTCTGATTCTTGCATCCTCAACTTTAAGTATTCAGGCTGGAGCTCAGTGACCAGTGGTGTTCCACAGGGATCGGTTCTGAGACCTCTGTTCTTCATGATTTTTATAAATGACTTGAATGAGGACATGGAGGAGTGGGTTGGTAAGTTTGCCGATGACACGAAGGTTGGTGGAGTTGTGGATAGTGTGGAGGGCCGTCGTAGGTTGCAACTGGCCATTGATAGGATGCAGAACTGGGCTGATAAGTGGCAGATGGAGTTCAATCTGGAAAGTCTGAAGTGATTTGGAAGGTCGAATTTGAATGCATAATACTGGTTAAAGGCAGGATTCTTGGCAGTGTGGAAGAACAGAGGGATCTTGGGGTCTATGTCCATAGATCCCTCAAAGTTGCCACCCAAGTTGATAGGGCTATTAAGAAGGCGTATGATGTGTTGGCTTTTGTTAGCAGGGGAATTGAGTTTAAGAGCTGCAAGGTTATGCTGCAGTTCTATAGAGCCTTCGTTAGACCACACTTGGAATACTGTGTTCAGTTCTGGTTGCCTCATTATGGAAGCTTTCAAGATGGTGCAGAGGAGTCTTACCAGGGTGCTGCCTGGACTGGACTCAGATACATTAGGAATATGTAAGCGACTCTTGGATAGGCACATGGAAAATAGTACAATGAAGGGTATGTAGGTTATTCTGATCTTAAAGTAGGATAAAAGGTTGGCACATTGAGGGCCGAACGGCCTGTACTGTGCTGTACTGTTCTGTGTTCTATGTTTGATCAAGATTGCTACACCTCTCCCTTTTTACTCATCCTGGTTTTACTAAAAAACCTTATAACCTGGGATGTTAAATGTCTAGTCCTGTTCTGGCTTGAGTCATATTTCTGTGAATGGTACTATATCATATCCCCTTGGGCAATTTCTGCTTTCCGTTCCCCAATTCTGTTCACTGTACTCTGGGCATTTACATATGCACAATTTAACCCCACTCTTGTCTTTTTTTGCCTATTGGAAGGCAACTGTTTCTTTCATCACTGTTAATACTCAAGCCTTCCCTGTGACAAGGGTGGACCAGCTTCTGATTGTCTGCCACTTCAAAACATCACCAAGTTGCCTGGCCAACATCTCTGTCTCAGGCTTACCGCAATGCTCCAGCAAAGCTCAGTGTAAGCTGCATCTCATTTTCTAGTTGGGAACCCTCCAAAAAAAGATTTATAATCTATGATTAATCTATGATTAATTTCAATGCAGACAAATGTGAGGTAATGAATTTTGGTAGATGAAACATGGAGAGGCCACTATTGGCTCAATGGTTCATATTTGAGGGGTGTACATGAGCAGAGAGATCTTGGGGTTAACGCCCATGATTCTCTGAAGGTGGCTGGGCAAGCTGAAATAGTTGTCAGGAAGGACTTATAAATCAAGGCATAGAGTATAAATGCAAGGAAGTGATACAACACCTTTACAAATTATTGGTCAGGACACGTGGATTATTGTGTTCAGTTCTGGGCACTTTATTTAAGGAAGGACTTGAAAAATTTACTAGAATGATACCTAGATGAAGGATTTTGGATACAAGGAACAATTAGAAAGATTGCCTTATTCTCCTTGGAGTAGAAAAGAGGTGACCTTATTGAGGTGTTCAAATTTATGAACAATTTCGACAGGGGAAAGAAGGATATTCTGGTTTTACTAGTTATCAGTAATTAGGAATCAGCAAGAGAACTAGGAGTGAGATGAGAAATATCTTTACTCATTGAGTTGTTAGGGTTTGGAATGCACTGCCTTGGAGGCAGTTTCTATAGGTGGTTTCAAAAGAGAGCTAGATATATATATATATATATATATATATATTTGAAAGTGATGAAGCTAGAAGACTATGAAGATAGGGCTGGTAGAATGGTACTAGTTGGGTAGTTCTTTCAGGAGCCAGTGCAGACACCATGGACTGAATGGCACCCTCCTGCACCATAACAGTTCTGATTGTACAGTTAATGTGTATGTGAACTTTCAAGAAGTGTTTGACAAAGTACCAAAATACAGCAAATCTGAAGTCAAGGATTAAAGGGACAGTGTTAAAAATCACACAACACCAGGTGATAGTCCAACAGGTTTATTTGGAAACACTAACTTTCACACACACATAAGTCTATGGGGTGAATTTGTATTTGCAGAATTATATTTGCAGATACATTCTATTTTGCTCAAAAAATTCACAATCTGCAGGCAGTGAATACATGGAATAGTTTGCAAATTCCACTTTGGAAATAGAAGCAGTCTGACTCAAGATTAGGATACTCTTAACTTTAATGCATTGTCTGAGCCAACATGTCACCTCTTGTTCTAAAACCTTAAGTTATCTCGAGAATGTGACTTAAAAGAAATTCTGGGATTTACATATTAATGAGCCGAACCCTGCAATCCATTCTAAAAGATGAATGACTTAACAAGAATCTAGGTTTGTGCAATATATAATTTCAGCTGTATGACATTGTAATCTTTTGCTATAAATTCTATGTCTAATGGTCTTAAGGACATGTTCAGAACTGATGTAGAAAAATATTTGAGTTTTTTTGGCATCAAAGGGGGGAGACAGGAAAAAATGGAATGTCTGGAATAAGGTAGATGACAGAAGAGATTAAATCGCACATAACATCATGGAACAAAAGGAAAAGGGAGTGGCAACAATTGCAATAAAGATCATAATAAATTTGCTCAAAGTGTGTCTGAAAAATAAAGAACAGGAGAATCGACGTTTCGGGCATAAGCCCTTCTTCAGGAATAAGCTGAAGAAGGGCTTATGCCCGAAACATCGATTCTCCTGCTCCTCGATGCTGCCTGGCCTGCTGTATTTTTCCAGCACCACACTTCTCGACTCTGGTCTCCAGCATCTGCAGTCCTCACTTTCTCCTCCCTGAAAAATAAAGAAACCAAGATAGTGTTCTCCTTCTTCCACCCCAGCAGTCTTCACATTCAGTGGATCATCCTTCGTCAACTCCTGCATAGTGCATCCACCAAACACATCTTCCCCTGTCAGTCTTGTTACAGCTCTTTGGGGTAGTGTATATAGAACATTACAGTGCAGTACAGGCCCTTCGGCCCTCAATGTTGCGCTGACCTGCGGAACCAATCTGAAGCGTATCTATCCTACACTATTCCATTTTCATTCATATGTTTATCTAATGACCATTTAAATGCCCTTAAAATTGGCAAGTCTATTACTGTTGCAGGCAGTGTGTTCCACGCCCTACTACTCAGAGTAAAGAAACCACCTCTGACATCTGTCCTATATCTATCTCTCTTCAATTTAAAGCTATATCCCCTTGTGCTCGCCATCACCATCTGAGGAAAAAGGCTCTCATTGTCCATCCTATCTAACCCTCTGATTATCTTATATGTCTCAATTAAGTCACCTCTCAACCTTCTCTCTAATGAAAACACCCTCAAGTCCCTCTGCCTTTTCACATAAGACCTTCCTCTATACCAGGCAACATCCTCATAAATCTCCTCTGCACCCTTTCCAAAGCTTCCACATCCTTCCTATAACGCGGTGACCAGAACTGTACGCAATACTCCAAGTGTGGCCTCACCAGAGTTTTGTACAACTGCAACATGACCGCATGGCTCCAAAACTCTCTCCCTCTACCAATAAAAGCTAACACACCGTATGCTGCCTTAACAACCCTATCAAACTGGGTGGTAACTTTCAGGGATCTATTTACATGAACACTGAGATCTCTGCTCATCTACACTTCCAAGAATCTTACCATCAGCCCAGTACTCTTCATTCCCGTTGCTCCTTTCAAAGTGAATCACCTCACAGGTTTCTACATTAAACTCCATTTGCCACCTCTCAGCTTATCTATGTCCCCCTGTAATCTGCAAAATACTTCAGCACTATCCCCAACTCCATCAACCTTCATGTCGTCCACAAATTTACTAACGCATCCTTCTACGCCCTCATCCAGGTCATTTATAAAAATTACAAACAGCCGTGGACCCAAAACAGATCCTTGGAGTCTGTCACTAGTAACTGAACTCCAGGATGAACACTTCCCATCAACCACTATCCTTTGTCTTCTTTCAGCTAGCCGATTTCTGATCCAAACCGCTAAATCACCTTCAATCCCTTGCCTCCGTATTTTGTATTTTGTGCAATAGCCTACAGTGAGGAACTTTATCAAATATCTTACTGAAATCCATATGTACCACATCAACCACTTTAAATGGTTACCTGTCTGGTCACCTTCTCAAAGAACTCAATAAGGTTTGTGAGGCACAACCTATCCTTCACAAAACCGGGTTAACTATCCCTAATCAACTTATTCCTTTCTAGATGATTATAAATCCTATCTTATAACTTTTCCCAACACTTTGCCCACAACCAAAGTAAGGCTCACTGGTCTATAATTACCAGGATTATCCCCACACCCCTTCTTAAACAAGGGGACATTTGCTGTCCTCCCGTCTCTAGCATATTCCTGTAGACAATGACGACATGAAGATCAAAGCCAACGGCTCTGCAATCTCCTCCCTGGCTTCCCACAGAATCCTAAAATAAATCCCATCCAGCCCAGGGGATTTATCTATTTTCACACTTTCCAGAATTGCTAACACATCCTCCTTGTGAACCTCAATCCCGTCTAGTCTAATTGACTGTATCTCGGTATTCTTGACAACATTATTTTTTTCCAGTGCGAATACTGACGAAAAATATTCATTTAGTGCTTCTACTATCTCCTCAGTCTCCACGCACAACTTCCTCCAGCTGTATTTTAGGTGTTGGAGGTGATTTCCTTGAATTCCAGGAGCAGCAATTACTGTTTTATATGCTGTTGCATTGTTTTGGAACTTTGGAAAAAAAAGTCAAAACAACAGCAGTTTAAAAGGGAGAAGAGCAGACAAAGGAAGCACATGGTGTGGACAGTGCAGGAGAGAGAGAGAGAGAACCTGCACAGTTACCACCTTTACTGTTTCAATTCGTGTACCGCTGGACATCGGAGTGTATCTGGGAAAATTAACAAACAGTGAAATTCACAACTAACCATGGAGGAACTGTTGGGCGAAGTTCACAGCACAGAATCAGATAAGTTAATTGTTGTTTTAAGTCTGTCCAAGAGAAATGCTGCAGTAGTGAGTATAGTGGATTATTTCTTGATTATATGTTTTTGGAGATAAGTATCTTGATTAAACTTAAAGTATAAGCCATAGCTATTAATTTAACCTGGGGCAGTGTTTGTAGAGGAATAAGACGGTGTTATTTTCTGGGTCTGTAGATTGTGAAGGAGCAAAAATGGCCTTTGCAGTGATATGTCCATCTTGTCAGATGTGGGAGTTTAAAAAGAGTTTAAGGGTTACTGCGGATTATATCTGCCATAAATGCTGTTGGATGTGAATCTTATCAGATCGAGTGGATCGGTTGGAGAGACAGATAGAAGTGATGAGGAATTTGCAGCAGCAACAGTACGTGATGGATGGCAGTTATAGGAAGGGGGGAACGTCTCAGATACAGTCACATAGATGGGTTAACTCCAGGAAGGGTGAGAGTGGTCGGCAACTAGGGCAGGAGTTCAAGGATCAAGGATAGTCAGCATGGTTTTGTGAAGGGCAGGTCGTGCCTCACAAACCTTATTGAATTCTTTGAAAAGGTGACGAAGGAGGTTGATGAGGGGAAAGCGGTAGATGTGGTATATATGGATTTTAGTAAGGCGTTTGATAAGGTTCCCCATGGTAGGCTACTGCAGAATATACGGAGATATGGCATTGAGGGTGAGTTGGAGGTTTGGATTAGGAATTGGCTGGATGGAAGAAGACAGAGGGTAGTAGTTGATTGCAAAGTTTCTTCATGGAGTGCCGTCACTAGCGGTGTTCCGCAAGGATCTGTTTTGGGACCATTGCTGTTTGTCATTTTTATAAATGACCTGGAAGAGGGGTTAGAAGGTTGGGTGAGCAAGTTTGCGGATGATATGAAAGTCGGTGGAGTTGTTGACAGTGAGGAAGGATGTGGCAGGTTACAGCAGGATATAGAGAAGCTGCAGAGCTGGGCAGAAAGGTGGCAAATGGAATTCAATGTAGCTAAGTGTGAGGTGATTCACTTTGGGAAGAATAACAAAAAGATGGGGTACTGGGCTAATGGTCGGATACTTGGTAGTGTGGATGAGCAGAGGGATCTTGGTGTCCATGTACACAGATCTCTGAAAGTTGCCACCCAGGTAAATAGTGCAGTGAGGAAGGCATATGGCGTACTGGCTTTTATTGGTAGAGGAATTGAGTTCCGGAGTCCTGAGGTCATGATGCAGTTGTATAAGACTCTGGTGCGGCCGCATCTGGAATATTGTGTGCAGTTTTGGTCGCCATACTATAGGAAGGATGTGGAGGCACTGGAACGGGTGCAGAGGAGGTTTACCAGGATGTTGCCTGGTATGGAAGGAAGATCGTATGAGGAAAGACTGAGACACTTGGGGCTGTTTTCATTAGAGAAAAGAAGGTTTAGGGGTGACTTGATTGAGGTGTACAAGATGATTAGGGGGTTAGATAGGGTTGACAGTGTGAACCTTTTCCCGCGTATGGAGTCGGGTATTACAAGGGGGCATAGCTTTAAATTAAGGGGGGGTAGATATAGGACTGAAGTTAGGGGTAGGTTCTTCACTCAGCGAGTCGTAAGTTCATGGAATGCCCTGCCAGTAGCAGTGGTGGACTCTCCCTCTTTATGGGCATTTAAGCGGGCATTGGATAGGTATATGGAGGATAGTGGGTTAGTATAGGTTAGGTGGGCTTGGATCGGCGCAACATCGAGGGCCAAAGGGCCTGTACTGCGCTGTATTCTTCTATGTTCTATGTTCTATGAGTCTTTTGTGGATATATCCATTTCAAACAGGTATGCTGTTTTGGAAAACGTAGGGGGTGATGGATTCTCAGGGGAAAGTAGCACGAACAGCCAAGTTTCTGGTATTGAAATTGGCTCTAATGCAACGAGGGGTACATCGGCTTCCAAGAGATCAATTGTGTTAGGGATTCTGTAGTCAGAGGTACAGACAGATGTTTCTGTGGCCAGCAGAGAAAAAGCAGAATGGTGTGTTGTTTCCCTGGTACCAGGATCAAGGATGTCTCAGAGAGGGTGCAGAATGTTCTCACGGGGGAGAGGGGCCAGCAGGAAGTCATTGTCCACATTGGAACCAACAACATTGGAAGGGAAAAGGTTGAGATTCTAAAGGGAGATTACAGAGAGTGAGGCAGAAATTTAAAAAGGAGGTCCTCAAGGGGAGTAATATCTGGATTACTCCCAGTGCTATGAGCTAGTGAGGGCAGGAATAGGAGGATAGAGCAGATGAATGCATGGCTGAGGAGCTGGTGTATGGGAGAAGGATTCACATTTTTGGATCATTGGAATCTCTTTTGGTGTAGAAGTGACCTGTACAAGAAGGACGGATTGCACCTAAATTGGAAGGGGACTAATATACTGGCAGGGAGATTTGCTAGAACTGCTTGGGAGGATTTAAACTAGTAAGGTGGGGGGGAGTGGGACCCAGAGAGATAGTGAGGAAAGAGATCGATCTGAGATGGGTACAGCTGAGAACAGAAGTGAGTCAAACAGTCAGGGCAGGCAGGGACAAGGTAGGACTAATAAATTAAACTGCATTTATTTCAATGCAAGGGGCCTAACAGGGAAGGCAGATGAACTCAGGGCATAGTTAGGAACATGGGAATGGGATATCATAGCAATTACGGAAACATGGCTCACGGATAGGCAGGACTGACAGCTTAATGTTCCAGGATACAAATGCTACAGGAAGGATAGAAAGGGAAGCAAGACAGAAGGGAGAGTGGCATTTTTGATAAGGGATAGCATTACAGCTGTGCTGAGGGAGGATAGTCCCAGAAATACATCCAAATAAGTTATTTGGGTGGAACTGAGAAATAAGAAAGGAATGATCACCTTATTGGGATTGAATTATAGACCCCTCAATAGTCAGAGGGAAATTGAGAAACAAACTTGTAAGGAGGTCTCAGTTATCTGTAAGAATAATAGGCTAGTTATGGTAGGGGATTTTAACTTTCCAAACATTGACTGGGACTGCCATAGTGTTAAGGGTTTAGATGGAGAGGAATTTGTGTACAAGACAATTTGCTGATTCAGTATGTGGATGTACCTACTAGAGAAGGTGCAAAACTTGATCTACTCTTTGGAAATAAGGCAGGGCAGGTGATTGAGGTGTCAGTGGGGGAGGACTTTGGGGCCAGCGACCATAATTCTATTAGTTTTAAAATAGTGATGGAAAAGGATAGACCAGCTCTAAAAGTTGAAGTTCTAAATTGGAGAAAGGCAAATTTTGATGGTATTAGGCAAGAACTTTCGAAAGCTGATTGGAGGCAGATGTTTGCAGGTAAAAGGCTGGAAAATGGGAAGCCTTCAGGAATGAAATAACAAGAATCCAGAGAAAGTATATTCCTGTCAGGGTGAAAGGGAAGGCTGGTAGTTATAGGGAATGCTGGATGACTAAAGAAATTGAGGGTTGGTTAAGAAAAAGAAGGAAGCATATGTCAGGTATAGACAGGATAGATCAAGTGAATCCTTAGAAGAGTATAAAGAAAGTAGGAGTATACTTAAGAGGGAAATCAGGAGGGCAAAACAGGGGCATGAGATAGCTTTGGCAAATAGAATTAAGGAGAATCCAAAGGGTTTTTACAAATATATTCAGGTCAAAAGGATAACTAGGGAGAGAATAGGGCCCCTCAAAGATCAGCAAGGCGGCCTTTGTGTGGAGCCACAGAAAATGGGGGAGATACTAAATGAATATTTTGCATCAGTATTTACTGTGGTAAAGGATATGGAAGATATAGACTGTAGTGAAATAGATGGTGACATCTTGCAAAATGTCCAGATTACAGAGGAGAAAGTGCTGGATGCCTTGAAACGGTTAAAGGTGGATAAATCCCCAGGACATGGTCAGGTGTACCCAAGAACTCTGTGGGAAGCTAGAGAAGTGATTGCTGGGCCTCTTGCTGAGATATTTGTATCATCGATAGCACAGGTGAGGTGCCGGAAGACTGGAGGTTGGCAAACGTGGTGCCACTGTTTAAGAAGGGCGGTGAAGACAAGCCAGGGAACTATAGACCGGTGAGCCTGACCTCGGTGGTGGGCAAGTTGTTGGAGGGAATCCTGAGGGACAGGATGTACATGTATTTGGAAAGGCAAGGACTGATTCGGGATAGTCAACATGGCTTTGTGCGTGGAAAATCATGTCTCCCAAACTTAATTGAGTTTTTTGACGAAGCAAGAAAGAAGATTGATGAGGGCAGAGCACTGGATGCCATCTATATGAACTTCATTAAGGTGTTCGACAAGGTTCCCCATGGGAGACTGATTAGCAAGGTTAGATCTCATGGAATACAGGGAGAACTAGCCATTTGGATACAGAACTGGCTCAAAGGTAGAAGACAGAGGGTGGTAGTGGAGGGTTGTTTTTCAGACTGGAGGCCTGTGACCAGTGGAATGCCACAAGGATCGGTGCTGGGCCCTCTACCTTTTGTCATTTACATAAATGATTTGGATGCGAGCATAAGAGGTACAGTTAGTAAGTTTACAGATGACACCAAAATTGGAGGTGTAGTGGACAGTGAAGAGGGTTACCTCAGATTACAACAGGATCTGGACCAGATGAGCCAATGGGCTGAGAAGTGGCAGATGGAGTTTAATTCAGATAAATGCGAGGTGCTGCATTTTGAGAAAGCAAATTTTAGCAGGACTTATACACTTAATGGTAAGGTCCTAGGGAGTGTTGCTGAACAAAGAGACTTTGGAGTGCAGGTTCATAGCTCCTTGAAAGTGGAGTCGCAGGTAGATAGGATAGTGAAGAAGGCGTTTGGTATGCTTTCCTTTATTGGTTCAGAGTATTGAGTACAGGAGTTGGAAGGTCATGTTGCAGCTGTACAGGACATTGGTTCGGCCACTGTTGGAATATTGCGTGCAATTCTTGTCTCCTTCCTATCGGAAAGATGTTGTGAAACTTGAAAGGGTTCAGAAAAGATTTACAAGGATGTTGCCAGGGTTGGAGAATCTGAGCTACAGGGAGAGGCTGAACAGGCTGGGGCTGTTTTCCCTGGAGTGTCGGAGGCTGAGGGGTGACCTTATAGAGGTTTACAAAATTATGAGGGGCATAGATAGGATAAATAGACAAAGCCTTTTCCCTGGAGTCAGGGAGTCCAGAACTAGAGGGAATAGGTTTAGGGTGAGATGGGAAAGATATAAAAGAGACCTAAGGGGCAACTTTTTCACGCAGAAGGTGGTACGTGTATGGAATGAGCTGCCAGAGGATGTGGTGGAGGCTGGTACAATTACAACATTTAAGAGGCATTTGGATGGGTATATGAATAGGAAGGGTTTGGAGGGATATAGGCCGAGTGCTGGCAGGTGGGACTAGATTGAGTTGGGGTATCTGGTCGGCATGGACAGGTTGGACAGAAGGGTCTGTTTCCATGCTGTACACCCTAAGACTCTATAAAGGCAAGTATCCCATATTCCTTGCTAACTACCCTATTAACTTGTTCTGCCACCTTTAGGGATCTGTGGACAAGCAACCTAAGATACCCCTATTCCTCTGAACTTCTTCATGTCCTACCATTCACTGAGGGCACCCGGAGGTAAAATCCCATCTGCTACTTATCTCCCATCTGACCAACCCATCTATACCTTCCTGTAGCCTACAACTTTCTTCCTTACTATTAATCGCCTGCCAATCTTCATGTCATTTGGAAACTTACTTATCATCTCCCCCACATTCTCAACTACATCGTTTTTATATATCGCAAACAATAAGGGACCCAACACTGACCACTGGGATATGCCATTGGATACAGTCGCACAAACAGCCTTCTACTACCACCAGTCTCCTCCTGCTAAGTAAATTTTGGATGCAACTTGTCAAGTTACCCTGGATCCTTTGAGTGTTTACCTTCTTTATCAGTCTGCTGAGTAAGGTAAGGAGAAAGTGAGGTCTGCAGATGCTGGAGATCAAAGTTGAAAGTGTGTTGCTGGAAAAGCACAGCAGGTCAGGCAGCATCCGAGGAACAGAAGAATCAACGTTTCAGGCCTCAGCCCTTCATCGGGAATCATTCCTGATAAAGGGCTGTGGCCCGAAACGTCAATTCTCCTGCTCCTCGGATGTTGCCTGACCTGCTGTGCTTTTCCAGCAACACACTCTCAACTCTGAGTAAGATAAGGCCCCATGGTATTAGAGGCAAGGTGCTAGCATGGATAGAAGATTGGCTGTCTGGCGCCACCACGTGCTCCCGCGAGGAGGTTGAGCAATTCATCAACTTCACTTACACATTCCACCCTGACCTTAAATTTACCTGGACCATCTCTGACACCTCCCTCCCCTTCCTGAACCTCTCCACCTCCATTAATGATGACCGACTTGAAAAAAAACACCGACATGTTTTATAAACCCACGGATTCCCACAGCAACCTGGATCACACCTCTTCCCACCCTACCTCCTGCACAAATGCCATCCCGTATTCCCAATTCCTCTGCCGTATCTGCTCCCAGGAGGACCAGTTCCACCACAGAACACACCAGATGGTCTCCTTCTTTAGAGACTGCAATTTCCCTTCCCACGTGGTTAAAGATGCCCTCCAACGCATCTCGTCCACATCCCGCACCTCCGCCCTCAAACCCCACCCCTCCAACCGTAAAAAGGACAGAACCCCCCTGGTGCTCACCTTCCAACCTACCAATCTTCACATAAACCAAATCATCCGCCGATATTTCCGCCACCTCCAAACAGACCCCACCACCAGGGATATAATTTCCTCCCCACCCTTTTCCGCCTTCCGCAAAGACAGTTCCCTCCGTGACTACCTGGTCAGGTCCACGCCCCCTTACAACCCACCCTCCCATCCTGGCACCTTCCCATGCCACCGCAGGAATTGCAAAACCTGCGCCCATACCTCCTCCCTCACCTCCATCCAAGGCCCTAAAGGAGCCTTCCACACCCATCAAAGTTTTACCTGCACATCCACCAATATCATTTATTGTATCCGTTGCTCCCAATGCGGTCTCCTCTACATTGGGGAGACTGGACGCCTCCTAGCAGAGCGCTTAAGGGAACATCTCCGGGACACCACACCAATCAACCACACCGCCCTGTGGCCCAACATTTCAACTCCCCCTCCCACTCTGCCAAGGACATGGAGGTCCTGGGCCTCCTTCACCGCCGCTCCCTCACCACCAGACGCCTGGAGGAAGAACGCCTCATCTTCCGCCTTGGAACACTTCAACCCCAGGGCATCAATGTGGACTTCAACAGTTTCCTCATTTCCCTTTCCTCCACCTCACCCTAGTTCCAAACTTCCAGCTCAGCACTGTCCCCATGACTTGTCCTACCTGCCTATCTTCTTTTCCACCTATCCATTCCACCCTCTCCCTCGACCTATCACCTTCATCCCCTCCCCCACTCAATGCTACTTTCTCCCCACCCCCACCCTCCTCTCACTTATCTCTCCACCCTTCAGGCTCTCTGCCTGTATTCCTGATGAAGGGCTTTTACCCGAAATGTCGATTTTACTGCTCCTCGGATGCTGCCTGGACTGCTGTGCTCTTCCAGCACCACTAATCCAGAATCTGGTTTCCAGCATCTGCAGTCATTGTTTTTACCTGTCTGGCAGAAAGCAGAGTGGGGATAAAAGGGTCCTATAGTATTACAGTGGTGGAAAGGACGATGGATGAGGACTTGCCATCTGAGGTAGTTTGGGCTGAGGTTAGGAATAGGAAAGGTGAGGTCACCCTGTTAGGAGTCTTTTACAGGCCTCCTAATAGTCCTAGAATCATTGAAGAAAGGATAGGGAAGGTGATTCAGGAGATGAGTGACAGTAATAGGGTGGTTGTTATGGGGGACTTTAACTTTCCTGATATTGATTGGGAAAGCTATAGCTCAAGTTCGTTAGATGGGTCAGTGTTTGTTCAATGTGTGCAGGAGGGTTTCCTGACACAATATGTAGACAGGCCAACAAGAGGTGAGGCCATACTGGATTTGGTTCTGGGTAACGAACCAGGCCAGGTGTTAGAATTAGAGGTAGGTGAGCACTTTGGGGATAGTGACCATAATTCGGTGAGTTTTACTCTCGTGATGGAGAGGGATAAGTGTGTACTACAGGGCAAGAGTTATAGCTGGGGTCAGGGAAATTATGATGCGGTGAGGAATGATTAAGGATGTGTGGCTTGGAAAAGTAGACTCCAAGGCAAGAGTGTAAATGATATGTGGAGCTTGCTCAAGGAGCAACTATTGAGTGTCCTTGATAATTATGTACCTGTCAGGCAGGGAGGAAAGGGTCGTGCGAGGGAGCCGTGGTTTAATAAGGAATTGGAATCCCTTGTTAAATGGAAGAGGACGGCCTATCTCAAGATGAGACGTGAAGGTTCAATTGGGGCGATTGAGAGTTATAGGGTAGCCAGGAAGGACCTGAAGAGAGAGCTAAGAGCAGCAAGGAGGGGACATGAAAGGTCCTTAGTCGGTAGGATTAGGGAAAACCCTAAGGCTTTCTATAGGTATGTTAGGAATAAAAGAATGACTAGGGTAGGAATAGGTCCAGTCAAGGATAGTAGTGGGAAGTTGCGTGTGGAGGCGGAAGAGATTGGGGAGACACTGAATGAATACTTTTCTTCAGTATTTACTCAGGAACAGGGCATTGTCGTCGATGTGAATACTGAGTCACAAATAAGTAGAATGGATGGCTTTGAGGTATGTAGAGAAGAGGTGTTGGAAATCCTGGAAAAGGTGAAAATAGATAAGTCCCCTGGGCCTGATGGCATTTATCCTAGGATTCTCTGGGAAGCAAGGGAGGAGATTGCAGAGCCATTGGCCTTGATTTTTATGTCCTCTTTGTCTACAGGAGTAGTGCCAGAAGACTGGAGGATAGCAAATGTGGTTCCCTTGTTCAAAAAGGGGAGTAGGGATAACCCTAGTAACTATAGGCCGGTGAGTCTCACTTCTGTTGTGGGCAAAGTCTTAGAGAGAATTGTAAGGGATAGGATTTATGCACATCTGGATAGGAATAATGTGATCAAGGATAGTCAGCATGGTTTTGTGAAGGGCAGGTCGTGCCTCACAAACCTTATTGAATTCTTTGAAAAGGTGACGAAGGAGGTTGATGAGGGGAAAGCGGTAGATGTGGTATATATGGATTTTAGTAAGGCGTTTGATAAGGTTCCCCATGGTAGGCTACTGCAGAAAATACGGAGATATGGCATTGAGGGTGAGTTGGAGGTTTGGATTAGGAATTGGCTGGATGGAAGAAGACAGAGGGTAGTAGTTGATGGCAAAGTTTCTTCATGGAGTGCCGTCACTAGCGGTGTTCCGCAAGGATCTGTTTTGGGACCATTGCTGTTTGTCTTTTTTATAAATGACCTGGAAGAGGGGTTAGAAGGTTGGGTGAGCAAGTTTGCGGATGATACGAAAGTCGGAGGAGTTGTTGACAGTGAGGAAGGATGTGGCAGGTTACAGCAGGATATAGAGAAGCTGCAGAGCTGGGCAGAAAGGTGGCAAATGGAATTCAATGTAGCTAAATGTGAGGTGATTCACTTTGGGAAGAATAACAAAAAGATGGGGTACTGGGCTAATGGTCGGATACTTGGTAGTGTGGATGAGCAGAGGGATCTTGGTGTCCATGTACACAGATCTCTGAAAGTTGCCACCCAGGTAAATAGTGCGGTGAGGAAGGCATATGGCGTACTGGCTTTTATTGGTAGAGGAATTGAGTTCCGGAGTCCTGAGGTCATGATGCAGTTGTATAAGACTCTGGTGCGGCCGCATCTGGAATATTGTGTGCAGTTTTGGTCGCCGTACTATAGGAAGGATGTGGAGGCACTGGAACGGGTGCAGAGGAGGTTTACCAGGATGTTGCCTGGTATGGAAGGAAGATCGTATGAGGAAAGACTGAGACACTTGGGGCTGTTTTCATTAGAGAAAAGAAGGTTTAGGGGTGACTTGATCGAGGTGTACAAGATGATTAGGGGGTTAGATAGGGTTGACAGTGTGAACCTTTTCCCGCGTATGGAGTCGGGTATTACAAGGGGGCATAGCTTTAAATTAAGGGGGGGTAGATATAGGACTGAAGTTAGGGGTAGGTTCTTCACTCAGCGAGTTGTAAGTTCATGGAATGCCCTGCCAGTAGCAGTGGTGGACTCTCCCTCTTTATGGGCATTTAAGCGGGCATTGGATAGGTATATGGAGGATAGTGGGTTAGTATAGGTTAGGTGGGCTTGGATCGGCGCAACATCGAGGGCCAAAGGGCCTGTACTGCGCTGTATTCTTCTATGTTCTCAGGAAGGCAAGCTGGTGACTAGTGGTGTTCGCAACAGTCAGTGTTGGGACCACAACTTTTCATTTTATACATTAATGATCTAAATGAAGGAACTGAGGGCATTCTGGCTAAGTTTGCAAATGATACAAAGATAGGTAGAGGGACAGGTAGCATGAGGAGACAGGGAGGCTGCAGAAGCATTTAGATATGTTAGGAGAGTGAGCAAAGAAGTGGCAGATGGAATATAACGTGGAAAAGTGTGAAGTCATGCACTTCCGTAGGAAGAATAGAGGCACAGACTATTTCCTAACTGGAGAGAAAACTCAGAAATCTGAATTGTAAAAGAACTCAGGAGTCAGTAGTTGAGCAGGTTGAGCCAGTAGTTAGGAAGGTAAATTTAAGGTTGGCATTTATTGCGAGAGGACTAGAAAATAAAAGCAGGGAATGTGCTTCTGAGGCTTTATAAAACTCTGGTCAGACCATAGTTCAAGTATTGTGAGCAGTTTTGAGCCTCATTCCTCAGGAAGGATGTACTGCCCCTGGAGCAGGTCCAGAGAAGGTTCACGAAATGAAAGGCTTAACATATGAGGAACGTTTGAGGACTCTGCGACTATACTCGAAGAAGTTTAGAAGGATGAGGGAGGATCTAATTGAAACTTACAGAACACTGAATGGCCTGGACAGAGTGGATATTGGGAAGATGTTTCCATTGGTAAGAGAGGAGAAAGTGAGGTCTGCAGATGCTGGAGATCAAAGTTGAAACTTTATTGCTGGAACAGCACAGCAGGTCAGGCAGCATCCAGGGAACAGGAGATTCGACGTTTCGGGCACAGGCCCTTCTTCAGGAACCAGAGACAAGGACCCGAGGGCACAGCCTTACAGTAAAGGAAAGAGCATTTCAAAGGGAGATAAGGCGAAACCTCTTCACCCAGAAAGTGGCGAATCTATGGAATTCATTGCCACAGAAGGCTGTGGAGGCCAGGTCATTGAGTATAGTTAAAACAAAGATAGAGAGGTTCTTGACTGTCAAGGGGGAGAAAGCAGAAGAATGAGGTTGAGAAACGTATCAGTCTGAATGCTGGAGCAGTTTCAATGGGTTGAATGGCCTAATCTCTGCTCCTACGTCTTTTGGTCTTATATGGGGGTGCCTGGGTGGGGGGGGGGGGGGGGGCAGGGGAATCACTAAAATAAGGCCAAGAACTGTGGACACTGAAGATCTGAAACAAAAACAGAAACTGCTGAAGAAAGCAGAGTCACTGTTGAGCCCCATGATTCTTCCAAACCGAAGAACATGTGATGAACCCATCACATTCTGTATTCCTTGGTGCTCCTTCACTTTCAATACTGCCTTCTCATACTCTATATTCACATGCAGTACCCTCTCACTTTCTGGTCATCCTTGGTGCTCTCTTACTCTCACTATTCACAATCAGCACCCTCTCACAGTCAGTGCTTTCTAACTTGCAATGCTCACACTTAGTGCCTTCTCACATTCAATGTTTAGACTCAGTGTTCACATTCAGTGCTCTTTCACTCTTCACATTTAGAAATACAGAAACTAGGAGCCAGAGAGACCATTTGGTCCTTCAACCTACTCCACTATTCAATTGGATCATTACTGATCATCTATCTCAAAGCCATACCCCACTTTCTCCCAACATTCCTTGATGCATTTAATTTTGAAAACTTCATCTCTTAATATACCCAGTTATTTGCTGCCCACAGCCTTCAGTGGTTGAGAATTCATAGATTCACTACCCTTTGAGTGATATATATTTTTAAGTATATAAAGGATTGACTAACTAATCACTCTTTGTTGCCTGCATGTCAACCAATTCTTGATCTATTACCTTTCCCATGAGGTTTTAACTTTACCCACAAACTTCTTCAGAGGAATCTATGAAATGTCTTCAGAAAATCCAAGTGCATGCTGGTTCTTCCCTATCTACTCAACTAATTAAATGCTCAAAAAACTCTAGCTGACTTATTAAGCATGATTTGGCTTTCAAAAGCCTATGCTGGCTTTGTCCAGTTCTTTTGATGTTTTCCAAACGTTTTGTTATCACATCTTTTATAATAGATGTTACCATTTTCCTCACTGTTGATGTCAGGCTAACAGGTCTGTAATTCTCTTGTATTTCCTCTACCTCCTTTTTTAAATAGTAGGGTTACATTTGACATTGTTGAAACTTTATTGCTGGAACAGCACAGCAGGTCAGGCAGCATCCAGGGAACAGGAGATTCGACGTTTCGGGCACAGGCCCTTCTTCAGGAATGGATACATTTGACACCCTCCAATCTGTAGAATTTTGGAAGAAACTCAGTGTCCTCACTCACTGTCGTGTTCATACTGAATGTCCCCACACTTGATGGTCACACTTGGTGCCTTCTCTCAGAATCGTAGTCACACTCAGCGTCCCCTCAAGTGTTCTGAACAAGCGAGTTTTGAGATTTGTAGCTCAGGTTGAGGTTTTGGATGTAAGTTTGCTCGCTGAGCTGGAATGTCACCATACTACGTAACATCATCAGTGAGCCTCTGGTGTTATGTCCTGCTTTCTATTTATATGTTTAGGTTTCCTTGGGTTGGTGGTGTCATTTCCTGTTCTTTTTCTCAGAGAGTGGTAAATGGGGTCCAACTCATGCTTCTAGGAATTCTCGTGCATGTCTCTGTTTGGCTTGTCCTAGGATGCTCCTCGGATGCTCCCTGACCTGCTGTACTTTTCCAGCACCACTCTAATCTAGACTCTGGTTTCCAGCATCTGCAGTCCTTGTTTTTACCTAGGATGGATGTGTTGTCCCAGTAGTGTCCTTCCTCATCTGTATGTAAGGATACTAGTGATTGTGGGTCATGTCTTTTTGTGGCTAATTGATGTTCATGTATCCTGGTGGTTGGTTTTCTGCCTGTTTGTCCAATATAGTGTTTGTTATGGAAAACAACAACAAACTGCCATTCCTAGATGTAACAGTCGAGCAAACAGCCAATAGAGAACTTCAAACCAGCGTCTACAGGAAAGCAACACATATGTAGCAAATACTGAATTACAGAAGCAATCTTCCCAACACCCACAAATGAAGCTGCATTAGAACATATTTCAACGAGCCACCAGACACTGCAGCCCAGAGGAACTCCAAAGAGCATAGGAAAACACATTGGATCCCATTTACCACCCACTGAGAAAAAAGAACAGGAAATGACACCACCAATCCAAGGAAACTTAACACATAAATAGAATGCGGGTCATAACACCAGTGCTTCACCGCAGGCTTACTGATGATGTTACCTAGTATGGTGACAAAATGTCTGAAAATGAACCTTGCAGCTCAGCAAGCAAACTTACATCTGGTTCTGAACCTGAAATATTAACTGTCTTTCTCTCCTCACAGATTCTATAAGACCAGAACATGAGCAGAATTAGACCATTGGGCCCATCGAGTATATTCTGCCGTTCGATCATGGCTGATATGTTTCCCAACCGCATTCTCCTGCCTTCTCTCCATAATAAAGAACCTATCTAATCATATACAATCATCTTAAATATACTCAATGACTTGGTCTCCACAGCTTTCTGCAGTAATGCCTCTCCCTCTCAAACTGCAGGATGAATTCTATCACATCATGGTCACTGCATTCTAGGGGTTCCTTCACCTGTCGTGGCAGGGGAATGGGAACCAGAAAAATGGGCCAGCTAGTACAGGGACTGGGGACAAAGGTGAGACTGAGAAATGCACAGCATAGAGTAAGAGCAGGCAGTGGGAAGTTGCAGGGCTCAGCGGGACTGGAGTCCTGGAGGGAATTTACTTCATTGCAAGAAGTATAACAGGTAAGATGAACCAACAGCATGGATAATTACATGGAATTAATATGTTATTGCCATTACAGAGACATCATTAAAGGAGGGACAGGATGGCAGCTTAACATTCCAGGATATTGCTGTTTTAGATGGGACAGAAAGGAAATCAAAAAGGATGGGGAGTTGCATTGCTGATTAAGGATCACATCACAGCTGGGTTGAGGGAGGACACATTGGAGGGATCTTGCAGTGAGGCATTATGGATGCTCAGGAAGGGTGAAATCACAGCTTTTCCAAGGAAGTTCCTGTGGATTGAAGAGTGAGGCTTTAGCTCAGGTGTCTTTGACAAGGAGGTTGAGTGAAGTGATTACGCCACAGTTGAAGAGGGTTAAGACATGACCGAGCTGAAAATGTGTTGCTGGAAAAGCGCAGCAGGTCAGGCAGCATCCAGGGAACAGGAGAATCGACGTTTCGGGCATAAGCCCATCTTCAGGAATGAGTAAAGTTTGTCCAGCAGGCTAAGATAAAAGGTAGGGAGGAGGGACTTGGGGGAGGGGCGTCGGAAATGTGATAGGTGGAAAGAGGTCAAGGTGAGGGTGATAGGTCAGACTGGGGTGGGGGCGGAGAGGTCAGGAAGAAGATTGCAGGTTAGGAAGGCGGTGCTGAATTCGATGGATTTGACTGAGACAAGGTGGGGGGAGGGGAAATGAGGAAACTGGTGAAATCCGAGTTCATCCCTTGTGGTTGGAGGGTTCCTAGGCGGAAGATGAGGCGCTCTTCCTCCAACCGTCGTTTTGTTGTGGTCTGGCGATGGAGGAGTCCAAAGACCTGCATATCCTTGGTGGAGTGGGAGGGGGAGTTGAAATGTTGAGCCACAGGGTGGTTGGGTTGGTTGGTCCGGGTGTCCCAGAGGTGTTCTCTGAAACGCTCTGCAAGTAGCCGGCCTGTCTCCCCAATATAGAGGAGGCCACATCGGGTGCAGAGGATGCAATAGATGATGTGTGTGGAGATGCAGGTGAATCTGTGGCGGATATGGAAGTTTCCTTTGGGGCCTTGGAGGGAGGTGAGGGGGGAGGTGTGGGCGCAAGTCTTGCACCTCCTGCGGTTGCAGGGGAAGGTGCCGAAAGTGGAGGTTGTGTTGGTGGGGGGTGTGGATCTGACGAGGGAGTCACGGAGGGAGTGGTCTTTACGGAATGCTGATAGGGGAGGGAAATATATCCTTGGTGGTGGGGTCCGTTTGGAGGTGGTGGAAATGACGGCGGATGATGCGCTGTACATGGAGATTGGTGGGGTGGTAGGTGAGGACCAGTGGGGTTCTGTCCTGGTGGCGGTTGGAGGGGCAGGGCTCAGGGGCGGAGGAGCGGGAAGTGGAAGAGATGCGGTGGAGGGCATCGTCAACCACGTCAGGGGGGAAATTGCGGTCCTTGAAGAAGGAGGCCATCTGGGTTGTGCGTTTTTGGAACTTGTCCTCCTGGGAGCAGATGCTGCGGAGTCGAAGGAATTGGGAGAATGGGATGGCGTTTTTACAGGGGGCAGGGTGGGAGGAGGTGTAGTCCAGGTAGCTGTGGGAGTCGGTCGGTTTGTAGTAGATGTCCGTGTTGATTCGGTCGCCTGAGATAGAAATAGAAAGGTCGAGGAAGGGGAGGGAGGAATCTGAGACTGTCCAGGTGAATTTGAGGTCGGGGTGGAAGGTGTTGGTGAAGTGGATGAACTGTTCAACCTCCTCGTGGGAGCACGAGGCGGCGCCGATACAGTCATCGATGTAGCGGAGGAAAAGGTGGGGGGTGGGGCCAGTGTAGTTGCTGAAGATGGACTGTTCCACATATCCTACGAAGAGGCAGGCATAACTGGGGCCCATGCGGGTGCCCATGGCTACTTCTTTCGTTTGGAGGAAGTGGGAGGATTGGAAAGAGAAGTTGTTCAGGGTGAGGACCAGTTCAGTCAGTCGAAGGAGGGTGTCAGTGGAAGGGTACTGGTCGGTACGGCGACTGCCAAGCTGGTTCAGTGTGCTACGTGCTTGATGTGGGAGGTCAACGATTCTGGTGTGAATGGCTCCTATAAGTGTGGAAAGTGTGTGCACATTCATTTACTGACAGAGCATATTGCAGCACTGATGAAAGAACTCGAGGACCTTTGGCTCATACGAGAGAATGAGATCTTTCTGGACAAGACCTTCAGCGATGTTATTACACCAATCGTACCAGAAGAGAGCAGAAGAGAGCAGATGATGAGGAAGGCAGAGAGGAGACAGGTGCAAGAGACCCTGGGGGAAGTACCTGTCAGGAACAAGTTGAATCTTTTGGAAACAGTAGAGACAGATGACACTGCCAGTCCGCGAAGCGGCCAGGTCTGTCAATCAAAAGTTGGCGCAGAGGCAGAGCGAAAGAGTCGGACATCGCACAGAGCTGTGGTAATAAGGGACTCCATAGTGAGGGGAACTGACCAGGGTTTTTGTGGCAGCAGACGGGACATAAGGATGGTGTGTTGCCTTCCTGGTGCCAGAGTTAAAGACATCACAGACAGAGTGCAGGAAATCCTCAAGGACGAAGGTGAAGAGCCAGAGGTGGTGGTACATGTCGGCACAAATGATGTCGGGAAGAAGAGGAGGAACATACTACAGCAGGACTTTGGAGAACTAGGAAGAAGGCTGAAAAGCAGGATGTCCAAGGTGGTTATCTCCGGTTTGCTTCCAGTTCCTCAGGCTGGTGAGGCCAGAAACAGGGAGATAATGGACTTGAACGTGTGGCTGGGGAACTGGTGCAGGAAGCAAGGATTTAAATTCTTGGATCACTGGGGTACGTTTTGTGGTAAGCATAAATTCTACAAGAGAGACGGTTTGCACCTGAATAGGTTAGGGACCAGCATTCTGGCAGGCGGGTTTGCTACTGCAACACTGCTACGTTTAAACTAAGTAGCGGGGGGGAGGGGACAAACTGAATGTTTAAGAAGGAAATTGGAGGGAAAGTTAGAACAAGGGAAGTCAAGAAAGATAACTGTATCAATGAGGCAGAAAACTCAGAAAGGGATCAGGCTGTAAGGTTGAGTGAAATAGGAGTTGATGGGAAGGGTGAGGGTAGTAACAAATTAAAAATACTATACATGAATGCACAAAGCATTAGAAATAAGATGGATGAGCTTGAGGCTCTTTTGGAAATTGGCAGATACGATATTGTGGGGATAACTGAGATGTGGCTTCAAGTGGACAGGGCCTGGGAAATGAAAATTCAAGGCTACACGTGCTATCGTAAGGACAGACTGATGGGCAGGGGGTGTGAGGTGGCCATGTTGGTAAGGGATGATATTCAGTCCCTTGCGCGGGGGGACCTAGAATCAGGGGATGTAGAGTCAGTGTGGATAGAGCTGAGAAATACTAAGGGTAAAAAGATCCTCTTGGGAGTTATCTACAGGCCCCCAAACAGTAGTCAGGATGTCGGATGTAAGTTAAATCAGGACCTGAAATTGGCCTGTTGCAAAGATGTTACTACAGTTGTTATGGGGGATTTCAACATGCAGGTAGACTGGGAGAATCAGGATGGTATTGGACCTCAAGAAAGAGACTTTGTGGAGTGCCTCAGAGATGGATTCTTCGAACAGCTGGTGCTGGAGCCGACCAGGGAGAAGGCAATTCTGGATCTGGTATTGTGCAACGAACCAGAATTGGTCAGGGACCTCGAAGTGAAGGAGCCATTGGGAAGTAGTGACCATAATATAATAAGCTTCAATCTGCAATTTGAGAGGGAGAGGCTACAATCGGAAGTGACAATATTTCTATCGAATAAAGGGAACTATGGAGCTATGAGGGAGGAGCCGGCCAAATATCAATGGTGCAATACCTTAGCAGGGATGACAGTGGAGGAACAATGGCAAATATTTCTGTGGAAAATGCAGAAGTTGCAGGATCAGTTCATTCCAAAAAGGAAGAAAGATCCTAGGAGGAGGCATGGGTGGCCGTGGCTGACAAGGGAAGTTAAGAAACATATAAAGTTAAAAGAGAAAAAGTATAACATAGCAAAGATAAGTGGGAAAACGGAGGACTGAGAGCTTTTAAAGAACAACAGAGGATTACTAAGAAGGAAATACGCAGAGAGAAAATGAGGTATGAAGTAAACTGGCCAATAATATAAAGGAGGATAGTAAAAGTATTTTTAGGTATGTGAAAGGCAAAAAAAATGGTTAAGACTAAAATTGGGCCCTTGAAGGCAGAAACATGGGAATATATTACAGGGAACAAAGAAATGGCAGAAGAATTGAATTGGTACTTCAGATCTGTGTTCACTTTTCCTGAAGAAGGGCCTGTGCCCGAAACGTCGAATCTCCTGTTCCCTGGATGCTGCCTGACCTGCTGTGCTGTTCCAGCAATAAAGTTTCAGCTTTGATCTCCAGCATCTGCAGACCTCACTTTCTCCTTCACTGGGGAAGACACAAGCAGTGGCTGAAGGACCTGAACTGAAGGGAATTTATATTTGCCAGGAATTGGTGTTGGAGAGACTGTTAGGTCTGAAAGTTGATAAGTCCCGGGGGCCTGATGGTCTACATCCCAAGGTACTGAAGGAGGTGGCTCGAGAAATCGTGGATGCGTTGGTGATTATTTTCCAGAGTTCGATAGATTCGAGATCAGTTCCTGTGGATTGGAGGGTGGCTAATGTTGTACCACTTTTTAAGAAAGGTGGGAGAGAGAAAACAGGAAATTATAGACCAGTTAGTCTGATCTCAGTGGTGGGAAAGATGGTTGAGTCTATTATAAAGGATGAAATTACGACACATCTGGATAGTAGTAACAGGATAGGTCAGAGTCAGCATGGATTTATGAAGGGGAAATCATGCTTGACTAATCTTCTGGAATTTTTTGAGGATGTAACTCTAAAGATGGATGAGGGAGATCCAGTAGATGTAGTGTACCTGGACTTTCAGAAAGCTTTTGATAAAGTCCCACATAGGAGGTTAGTGAGCAAAATTAGAGCGCATGGTATTGGGGGCAAAGTACTAGATTGGATTGAAAGTTGGTTGGCTAATAGGAAACAAAGAGTAGTGATAAACGGCTCCATTTCGGAATGGCAGGCAGTCACCAATGGGGTACCGCAGGGATCAGTGCTGGGACCGCAGTTTTTTACAATATATGTTAATGATATAGAAGGTGGTATTAGTAATAACATTAGCAAATTTGCTGATGATACAAAGCTGGGTGGCAGGGTGAAATGTGAGGAGGATGTTAGGCGATTACAAGGTGACCTGGACAAGTTAGGTGAGTGGTCAGATGCATGGCAGATGCAGTTTAATGTGGATAAATGTATGGTTATCCACTTGGTTGGCAAGAACAGGAAGGCAGATTACGACCTAATTGGAATCAATTTAGGTAAAGGGGCAGTACAGAGAGATCTGGGTGTTCTTGTACACCAGTCAATGAAGGAGCATAAGTTGGGAGCATAGGCTGTCGGGGAAGGATGTCGTGGAAATGTGGAACTTTTTCAAGGAACAGATACGACGTGTCCTTGATATGTATGTACCGGTCAGGCAGGAAAGAAATGGTCGTGTGAGGGAACCTTGGTTGACGAGGGAGGTTGAATGTCTTGTAAAGAGGAAGAAGGAGGCTTACATAAGGTTGAGGAAACAGGGTTCAGACAGAGCAGTGGAGGGATACAGGATAGCCAGAAGGGACCTGAAGAAAGGGATTAGGAGAGCCAAGAGAGGGCATGAAAAATCTCCGGCGGATAGGATCAAGGATAACCCAAAGGCATTTTATGCGTATGTGAGAAACATGAGAATGACGAGAACGAGGGTAGGTCCAATACAGGACAGTAGTGGGAGACTGTGTATTGAGTCGGAAGAGATAGGAGAGGTCTTGAATGAGTACTTTTCTTCAGTATTTACCAATGAGAGGAACCATATTGTTGAAGAGGAGAGTGTGAAACGGACTGGTAAGCTAGAGGAGATACATGTTAGGAAGGAAAATGTATTGGACATTTTGAACAACTTGAGGATAGACAAGTCCCCCGGGCCTGACGGGATATATCCTAGGATTATGTGGGAAGCAAGAGAGGAAATTGCAGTACCGTTGGCAATGATCTTTTCATCTTCACTGTCAACGGGGGTGGTACCAGGGGACTGGAGAGTGGCGAATGTTGTGCCCCTGTTCAAAAAAGGAAATAGGGATAACCCCAGGAATTACAGGCCAGTTAGTCTTATTTCGGTGGTAGGTAAAATAATGGAAAGGGTACTGAGGGATAGGATTTATTAGTATGTGGAAAGGCACTGCTTGATTAGGGACAGCCAGCAGGGATTTGTGAAGGGTAGATCTTGCCTTACAAGTCTGATTGAATTCTTTGAGGAGGTGACCAAGCATGTGGATGAGGGTAGAGCAGTGGATGTAGTATACATGGATTTTAGTAAGGCATTTGATAAGGTTCCCCATGGTAGGCTTATGCGGAAAGTCAGGAGGCATGGGATAGAGGGAAATTTGGTCAATTGGATAGAAAACTGGCTAACCGGTCGAAGTCAGAGAGTGGTGGTAGATGGTAAATATTCACCCTGGAGCCCAGTTACAAGTGGAGTTCCGCAGGGATCAGTTCTGGGTCCTCTGCTGTTCGTAATTTTTATTAATGACTTGGATGAGGGAGTCGAAGGGTGGGTCAGTAAATTTGCAGATGATACGAAGATTGGTGGAGTTGTGGATAGTGAGGAGGGCTCTTGTCAGCTGCAAAGGGACTTGGATATGATGCAGAGCTGGGCTGAGGAGTGGCAGATGGAGTTCAACCCTGCCAAGTGTGAGGTTGTCCATTTTGGAAAGACAAATAAGAATGCGGAATACAGGGTTAACGGTAGGGTTCTTAGTGAGGTGGAGGAACAGAGGGATCTTGGGGTCTATGTTCATAGGTCTTTGAAAGTTGCCACTCAGGTGGATAGAGCTTGTAAAAAGGCCTATGGTGTATTAGCGTTCATTAGCAGAGGGATTGAATTCAAGAGTCGTGAAGTGATGTTGCAACTGTACAAAACTTTGGTTAGGCCACATTTGGAGTACTGTGTGCAGTTCTGGTCGCCTCACTTTAGGAAAGATGTGGAAGCTTTGGAGAGGGTGCAGAGAAGATTTACCAGGATGTTGCCTGGAATGGAGAATAGGTCGTACGAGGATAGGTTGAGAGTGCTAGACCTTTTCTCATTGGAACGGCGAAGGATGAGGGGTGACTTGATAGAGGTTTATAAGATAATCAGAGGAATAGATAGAGTAGACAGTCAGAAACTTTTTCCCCGGGTACAACAGAGTGTTACAAGGGGACATAAATTTAAGGTGAAGGGTGGAAGGTATAGGGGAGATGTCAGGGGTGGGTTCTTTACCCAGAGAGTGGTGGGGGCATGGAATGCGCTGCCTGTGGGAGTGGTAGAGTCAGAATCTTTGGTGACCTTTAAGCGGCAATTGGATAGGTACATGGATGGGTGCTTAAGCTAGGACAAAGTTTGTGCGAAGATTTGTAGCTCGGGTGCTCATTGTTGTGGTTCTGTTCGCCGAGCTGGAAGTTTTTGTTGCAGACGTTTCGTCCCCTGGCTAGGCGACATCATCAGTGCTTGGGAGCCTCCTGCGAAGCGCTTCTTTGATGTTTCCTCCGGTGTTTATAGTGGTCTGTCCCTGCCGCAGACAACAAGCAACATGAATTCGACTGGGACAACACTACTATCATAGGGCAAGCCAGACAGAGAACAGCCAGGGAATTCCTAGAGGCATAGCATTCATCCACAAACTCCATCAACAAACACATCGACCTGGACCCAATATACCAACCACTACAGCGGACAGCTGAAACCGACAACCGGAAGCGGCAGGGACAGACCACTATAAACACCGGAGGAAACATCAAAGAAGCGCTTTGCAGGAGGCTCCCAAGCACTGATGATGTCGCCTAGCCGGGGGACGAAACGTTTGCAACAAAAACTTCCAGCTCGGCGAACAGAACCACAACATTAAGCTAGGACAAATGTTCGGCACAACATCGTGGGCCGAAGGGCCTGTTCTGTGCTGTATTGTTCTATGTTCTATGTTCTATGAAGGTAAGCATGCAGGTACAGCAGGTAGTGAAGAAAGCTAAGAGCATGCTGGCCTTCATAACAAGAGGGATTGAGTATAGAAGCAAAGAGGTTCTTCTGCAGCTGTACAGGGCCCTGGTGAGATCACACCTGGAGTACTGTGTGCAGTTCTGGGCTCCAAATTTGAGGAAAGACACTCTGGCTATTGAGGGAGTGCAGCATAGGTTCACGAGGTCAATTCCTGGAATGGCGGGATTACCTTACACTGAAAGATTGGAGCGACTGGGCTTGTATACCCTTGAGTTTAGAAGACTGAGAGGGGATCTGATTGAGACATATAAGATTATGAAAGGATTGGACACTCTGGAGGCAGGAAACATGTTTCCGCTGATGGGTGAGTGCCGATACAGAGGACACACCTTAAAAATACGGGGTAGACCATTTAGGACAGAGATGAGGAGAAACTTCTTCACCCAGAGAGTGGTGGCTGTGTGGAATGCTAGGGCAGTGGACGCCCAGTCTCTGAATTCATTTAAGAAAGAGTTGGATAGAGTTCTCAAGGATTGTGGAATCAAGGGTTATGGAGATAAGGCAGGAACAGGATACTGATTAAGGATGATCAGCCATGATCATATTGAATGGTGGTGCAGGCTCGAAGGGCAGAATGGCCTACTCCTGCACCTATTGTCTATTGTCTACCTCTCAACTGCACAGGGGAGACAGAAGAACAGATATGTAGTCAGATACTGGGAAAGAGTGAAAAAAACATGGTAGTTGTGGTGGTGACTTGTTAGATGTGTCCAGGGAGATTTTTTGAGATAGTATGTTCACAGTCAGTCTTCTATCCGTGGTAAGCAAGGTTTGGGAAAGGATTCTGAGAGATACGACTTAAGGCTATTTGGAAAAACATAGTTTTCACTGGAAAGACGGTGGCTGAAAGGAGACCTGATAGAGGTTTACACAATTATGAGAGGCATAAGTAGGCTGGATAGTCAGAAGTTTTTTCCCAGGGTTGAAGTTTCAATTACAAGGGGGCACAGGTTCAAGGTGACAGGTAGGGAAGTTCAAGTGAGATGTGTGAGGGATGTTTTTCATGCAGTGTCACACACTGCCAGATGAGGTGGTAGAAGCAGGCATGTTGGTGACATTTAGAGGCATCTGGATGGTTACTTGAATAGGGTGGAATAGAGGGATACGGACTGAATAAGGGCAGAAGGTTTATTTTTAGTTTAGTTAGATGATCAGCACAAGCCTGGAGGGCCTAAAGACCCGTTCCTGAGCTGTACTTCTCTTTTGTTCAACTCCCCAATCAAGTCTACATCAATACACATCACCAAATCCTGAATCGCCTGTTCCCTACCAAGTCACATGTTGCACTAAAAAGAAATCTTGTAGACTTTTCAGGAAAACCTTATCTTGAGATGTGCTACCAGTCAGATTTCCCAAGCCACCTACCGATTGATTATTGTGATCATAATAATAGATGCCCCCTCATACAAGTGACAGTCAACCTGGCTGTTTACATTCAGTTTCTCACACTCAGTGGCTCCACATTTGCTGTTCAAGCTCAGGTTCCTCTCTGGGTGTTCACAGTCAGCGTCTCTCTCAAACTCTGGCTGTTCACACTTGGCATCCCTCTCACATGCTGGATGTTCACACTCGAACCCACTGGGTGTTCACACTCAGCGTCTCTCTCACACAGGGCTCTCTCAGGGTGTTCACACTCGGCGTCCCTCTCCCCCTCTGGGTGTTCACACTCACCGGGGGTGGATGAAGCTCCGCCCTCGCTCCCCTCGCGTTGCTGAAGAAGCGGCGGTTGCGCCAGTCTCTGGTTTTGGGAGAGGGTTGAGGCGGTGCGGCCTAGAGCCGGGGACTGGGCGGCGATGCGATCCCAGGAGGCGCTGACGAACGCGGCTAAACTAACGTCATACAGCGCGGGGCTACAGGTACAGGGAGGCCGAGGCTTGGGGCCTGTGTCACCATGGAAACCACTCAGCAACCGGAATCCCATTGAGCCCTCTCCTCTACTCCCTCCTACACTATCCCCTCCCCCCCCCCGCCGCGTTCCCCCCCCCCGCGTTCCCCCCCCCCCGCGTCCCCCCCCCCCCCGCGTCCCCCCCCCCCCCCGCTCCCCCCCCCCGCGTTCCCCCCCCCCGCGTTCCCCCCCCCCCCCGCGTTCCCCCCCCCCCCCCGCGTTCCCCCCCCCCCCGCGTTCCCCCCCCCCCCGCGTTCCCCCCCCCCCCGCGTTCCCCCCCCCCCGCGTTCCCCCCCCCCCGCGTTCCCCCCCCCCCCGCGTTCCCCCCCCCCCCCCGCGTTCCCCCCCCCCCCGCGTTCCCCCCCCCCCGCGTTCCCCCCCCCCGCGCTCCCCCCCCCCCGCGTTCCCCCCCCCCCGCGTTCCCCCCCCCCGCGTTCCCCCCCCCCGCGTTCCCCCCCCCCCGCGTTCCCCCCCCCCCGCGTTCCCCCCCCCCCCGCGTTCCCCCCCCCCCGCGTTCCCCCCCCCCCCGCGTCCCCCCCCCGCGTCCCCCCCCCGCGTCCCCCCCCCCGCGTCCCCCCCCCCCGCGTCCCCCCCCCCGCGTTCCCCCCCCCTCCTTCCCCCCCCCCGCGTTCCCCCCCCCTCCTTCCCCCCCCCCCGCGTTCCCCCCCTCCTTCCCCCCCCCCGCGTTCCCCCCCCTCCTTCCCCCCCCCCGCGTTCCCCCCCCTCCTTCCCCCCCCTCCCCCCACCGTTCTCCCCCCCCCTCCTCCCCACACCGTTCTCCCCCCCCTCCTCCCCACACCGTTCTCCTCCTCCCCACACCGTTCTCCTCCTCCCCACACCGTTCTCCTCCCCCCCCCCCACCGTTCTCCTCCCCCCCCCCCCACCGTTCTCCTCCCCCCCCCCACCGTTCTCCCCCCCCCTCCTCCCCACCGTTCTCCCCCCCCCCTCCTCCCCACCGTTCTCCCCCCCCTCCTCCCCACCGTTCTCCCCCCCTCCTCCCCACCGTTCTCCCCCCCCTCCTCCGCCCACCGTTCTCCTCCCCCCCCCCCACCGTTCTCCTCCCCCCCCCACCGTTCTCCTCCCCCCACCCCCCGCCGTTCTCCTCCCCACCCCCCGCCGTTCTCCTCCCCACCCTCCGCCGTTCTCCTCCCCACCCTCCGCCGTTCTCCTCCCCACCCTCCGCCGTTCTCCTCCCCACCCCCCGCCGTTCTCCTCCCCACCCCCCGCCGTTCTCCTCCCCACCCCCCGCCGGTCTCCTCCCCCCCCCCCCGCCGTTCTCCTCCCCCCCCCCCGCCGTTCTCCTCCCCCCCCCCACCGTTCTCCTCCCCCCCCCCCCACCGTTCTCCTCCCCCCCCCCCCACCGTTCTCCTCCCCCCCCCCCCCCCCCCCACCGTTCTCCTCCCCCCCCCCCCACCGTTCTCCTCCCCCCCCCCCCCCCCCCACTGTTCTCCACCTTCCCTCCCCCACCACCCCCACCACCATATGCCTTCTTAACAATCCTATCAACCCTGGGTGGCAACATTCAAGGATCTATGTACATGGACACCAAGATCCCTCTGCTCAACAACACTACCAAGATTCTCACCCTTAGCCCAGTTCTCTTTATTCTTGTTGCTCCTTCCAAAGTGAATCACCTCACACTTTTCCACATTAAACTCCAATTGCCATCTCTCAGCCCATCTCTGCAGCGTATTTTTGTCCCTCTGTAACCTGCAACATCCTTCTGCACTGTCCACAACTCTACTGACCTTTGTGTCATTCGCAAATTTACTAACCCATCCTTCTATCCCCTCATCCGGGTTGCTTATAAAAATGACAAACAGTAGTGGCCCCAAAACAAATCCTTGCAGTACACCACTCGTAATTGAACTCTAGGATAAACATTTCCCATCAACCTCCATGCTCTGTTTTCTTTCAGCTGGCCAATTTCTGATCTAAACAGCAAAATTGCCATCAATTCCATGCCTCCGTATTTTGTGCAATAGCTTACCGTGGGAAACCTTATGAAATGCCTTACTGAAATCCATATGTACCACATCAACTGCTTTACCCTCATCTACCAGTTTGGTCACCTTCTGAAAGAACTCAATAAGGTTTGTGAGGCATGACCTACCCTTCACAAAACTGTGCAAACCCCTCCCCACCACTCCTTTTCCTGTCTGCTCCCGTCCCAAGGAGGCATAGCTTTCAATTAAGGGGGGGTAGGTATAGGACAGATGTTAGGGGTAGGTTCTTTACTCAGCGAGTCGTGAGTTCATGGAATGCCCTGCCAGTAGCAGTGGTGGACTCTCCCTCATTATGGGCATTTAAGCGGGCATTGGATAGGCATATGGAGGATAGTGGGCTAGTGTAGGTTAGGTGGGCTTGGATCGGCGCAACATCGAGGGCCGAAGGGCCTGTACTGCGCTGTATTCTTCTATGTTCTAAGTCCCCCTCCCCCTTCTCCTCCCTCATCCCTCTCACCCATCCCATCCCCCTCTCCATTTCTACCCCTCATTTAACTGCAGAGTAAGTTGGTATTTTGGTTATTGGACCGATTTCTCACTGTTTTTTGTTGTGACTGTCAGGTGTTGTTTCGACTACTCAGCTTTCTGTTGAATGCATACACCCTGAGGTATGTTTCAAAGGAGACCATTGGCATTGTTAATGTGAGGTAAGAGCTTGGCATTTCAGTCTTTTAACTCTTTTCAATTTCAGCCTTTTTGTTTCTAAGATACAATATGAAAGGTTTTTGTAAAAGTAAGCAAAATGTTCAGAATCAAGTTGACAGAAAAGAGACTCCCCTTCTCTACTTAACAAGAAATATTATTTATCACAAGTTAAATAGACTCTAGCTACACAAACAATTATACCTGTCAACATGTAGCTCAACTAATCAAAGCTGTAATTCCCTCACGGACCTTCCCTCGATATATGTGTAGGCGGACCCAAAAAAACATAGGTGTCATCATGGTGGCAGTGGGAAGAACTAGCTAGGCAGTTCAGTGGCCTGTGTACAGAATTTGCTGAGATGATCCTTTTGGCTGTTCAGAATGTACTACTCCTTGGTTCACATTCCCTAGATACTTTTACTCACTTACAAAAGACACAGCGTGGCTGGTTCACACTTATAAAGTCTCTGGCCCACTGGTTAAGAGGCCACAGCTTTAGCAACTGCTGAGGGAATCTCCTTTAAATACACCTTAATCCTGAAGAAAGCCAGTTTAAAGAGAAAATAGATAGCTCCTGCCTATTTCATTTACACACCCAAACTGTTCTACTTGAGAACTAATCACATAGTTGTTGCATGCAGAAAGCCTTTGTAATTGATAACTGGTTACTAGTGCTTAGACCATTTAGGCAACTTGTTCTAAACCAAATCTCCATTTGTACATTGTCCTAGTTTCAGCTTGTCTGCAAGCTGGACTTTCGCTACAGTTTAAACAAGTAGCTATGTAAACAACACTTACAATGAGTATCCAGTTACTTGCGTTTAAAAAGTGCCGCAATCTTTTGACGATCCTTGGTTTTTAAAACAGTCTTCTTCACATTCAAAACTTCAAAAAAATAAAAAGACATGGTCTTTACACAGAGACTGAAAGGCTGAGGAAGCAAGGTCCATGTCCATAGATCGCTCAAAGTTGCCACCCACATTGATAGGGTTGTTAAGAAGATGTGTTGGCTTTTATTAGAAAGGGGATTGAGTTTAAGAGCTCCAAAGTTATGCTACAGTTCTACAGAGCCCTGGTTAGACCACACTTGGAATATTGTGTTCAGTTCTGGTCGCCTCATTATAGGAAAGATGTGAAGCTTTCAAGAGGGTGCAGAGAAGACTTAGCAGGATGCTGTCAGGACTGGAGAAAGGTTGAGGGAGCTAGCATTTTTCTCATTGAAGCAAAGATGAGAGGCGACATGATAGAAGTGTACAAGATGTTGAGATGCATAGGTAGAGTGGATAGTCAGAAACTTTTTTCCCTGGGCGGAAATGTCTGTCATGAAGGGGCATAATTTTAAGGTAATTGGGGGAAGATGTCAGAGGTAGATTCTTTACACAGAGTGGTGGGTGCATGGAATGCATTGCCAGCAGTGTAGTAGTCAGATACATTAGAGACATTTAAGCAACTAACTTGGATAGGCACGTGGAAGATAGTATAATGAAGGGTACGTAAGTTAGTTTGATCTTAGAGTAGGATAAAAGGTCGACACAACATTGTGGGCCGAAGGGCCTGTTACTGTGCTGTACTGTTTTATGTTCCATTATCTCATTCTGCCTTTTTGATTTGCATTCTTAATCCAGAAGGGTTTCTCTATTTTTCCACTAAGTAGAGATGTGCTTTATATACATATATATTTGTATTGTGCCTTTATGAATGTTGGTTTGTGCTTGGGATTAAGGAGGATATATTCTAAAGACTGTGTCTTATTAATTTTCTGTATTTTTATTTGTATACTGAAATGAGAAAGAGAACTGGACGAATTCTTTGTTTTGCATGCAAGCAACCAGAGATTCACTGCAAGTATTGTTTACACAACAACTTGTTCAAGCAGTAACTGATGTATAGTTTGTAGACGACATGGAGCTGAAGGATGTGTACAACTGGAACTTTGGTTAGCAGAAAGAAGTTGACTAGGGACCAAGGGGACAATCTGTGTAAAACTGGAGGACAATTAGTGAAGCTACTGAATGTGTGCCAAATAGCATAAGCAGCAAGTGGTAGATAGAGCTAAGCAATCCCCAAACCTATGGATCAAATCTAAGCTTTGCAGTCCAGTAACACCCAGTCTTCAGTCGTGGTGGACAATTAAACAATTCACTGGAGCAGAGGCTCCACAAATATCTCTCTCCTAAGTAATGGGAGAGCCCAGCACATCACCGTGTGGGCGGCACAGTGGCACAGTGGTTAGCACTGCTGCCTCACAGCGTCAGAAACCCGGGTTCAATTCCCGACTCAGGCGACTGACTGTGTGGAGTTTGCACATTCTCCCCGTGTCTGCGTGGGTTTCCTCCGGGTGCTCCGGTTTCCTCCAACAGTCCAAAGATCTGCACGTCAGGTGAATTGGCCATGCTAAATTGCCTGTAGTGTTAGGTAAAGGGGTAAAGGTACGGGAATGGGTGGGTTACGCTTCGGCGGGTCGGTGTGGACTTGTTGGGCCGAAGGGCCTGTTTCCACACTGTACGTAATCTAATCTAATCTAATTGCAAAAGCCAGAAGCATTAGCAACAATCTTCAGCTGCAAGTGCCAATCTCAGTCTCCTTCAGAGACCCCAACCTCTCAGATGCCAGTCTTCAGCCAATCCAGTTCACTTCAAATGACATATAGAAACTATTGGAGGCACTGGTTACTGCAAAGACTATGGGCCCTGACAACATTCTGCCAATAGTACTGAAGACGTGCTTCAAAACTTGCCACTTCCCTAGCCAAGCTGTCCCAGTATAGGGGAGCAGGGTAACTTCAGAACTAGGGTTCCTCTGGGTGCAGGCCTGTCTTTAAAGATGACATAGGTGTGTAGAATGATGATCTTGTGGCAAGTGTTCTGAGTGTGGTGAGTTCTTCAAGAAACAGAGTGGAAGAATGAGGCTGGAATCAGGTGAGGGGCACCTTCAGGGCTGGTGGGTAATGAGGCAAGTTTGATAAGATACAGCTAAGCTCTTGCTGGCACTCACAGAGAAAAAAACTCAGATACTGGACAAAACTGACCCATAGCCAAAAAGCAACATCAGATTCAGGCCATTATTTTTCATAGGTATGAACACTTTTCAGCGATGCTGACATTCCATGGAAGAATAAACAAAAATGTGCTCTCCAAAAGAGTTGTTAAAAGCAGATTCATAGTAACTTTCCAAAGAGAATTAACAACAAAAAAAGTTTAGGGGTTGTGTGGCAAGAGCAGAAAAACTGGATTCTTTGAATAGATACTTCAAAGAGCCAGCATAGGTATGATGAGCTAAATGAGCTTCAAAATCGACGTTTCGGGCAAAAGCCCTTCATCAGGAATAAAGGCAGTGAGCCTGAAGCGTGGAGAGATAAGCTAGAGGAGGGTGGGGGTGGGGGTGGGGGTGGGGAGAGTGCAGCACAGAGCACAACAGGCCAGTGGGGGAGGAGATGAAGGCGATAGGTCAGGGAGGAGAGGGTGGAGTGGATAGGTGGAAAAGGAGCTAGGCAGGTCGGACAAGTCCGGACAAGACAAGGGACAGTGCTGAGCTGGAGGTTTGAAACTAGGATGAGGTGGGGGAAGGGGAAATGAGGAAGCTGTTGAAGTCCATATTGATGCCCTGGGGTTGAAGTGTTCCGAGGCGGAAGATGAGGCGTTCTTCCTCCAGGCGTCTGGTGGTGAGGGATCGGCAGTGAAGGAGGCCCAGGACCTCCATGTCCTTGGCAGAGTGGGAGGGGGAGTTGAAATGTTGGGCCACAGGGCGGTTTGGTTGATTGGTGTGGTGTCTCGGAGATGTTCCCTGAAGCGCTCTGCTAGGAGGCGCCCAGTCTCCCCAATGTAGAGGAGACCGCATCGGGAGCAACGGATACAATAAATGATATTAGTGGATGTGCAGGTAAAACATTGATGGATGTGGAAAGCTCCTTTAGGGCCTTGGATAGAGGTGAGGAGGAGGTGTGGGGCACAGGTTTTACAGTTCCTGCGGTGACAGGGGAAAGTGCCAGGATGGGAGGGTGGGTCGTAGGGAGGCGTGGACCTGACCAGGTAGTCACGGAGGAAACAGTCTTTGCGGAAGGCGGAAAGGGGTGGGGAGGGAAATATATCCCTGGTGGTGGGGTCTTTTTGGAGGTGGCGGAAATGTAGGCGGATGATTTGGTTTATGCGAAGGTTTGTAGGGTGGAAGGTGAGCACCAGGGGCGTTCTGTCCTTGTTACGGTTGGAGGGGTGGGGTCTGAGGGCGGAGGTGCGGGATGTGGACGAGATGCGTTGGAGGGCATCTTTAACCACGTGGGAGGGGAAATTACGGTCTCTAAAGAAGGAGGCCATCTGTTGTGTTCTATGTGGAACTGGTCTTCCTGGGAGCAGATACGGCGGAGGCGGAGGAATTGGGAATACGGGATGGCATTTTTGCAAGAGATAGGGTGGGAAGAGGTGTAATCCAGGTAGCTGTGGGAGTTGGTGGGTTTGTAAAAAATGTCAGTGTCAAGTCGGTCGTCATTAATGGAGATGGAGAGGTCCAGGAAGGGGAGGGAGGTGTCAGAGATGGTCCAGGTAAATTTAAGGTCAGGGGGGAATGTGTTGGTGAAGTTGATGAATTGCTCAACCTCCTCGCGGGAGCACGAGATGGCGCCAGTGCAGTCATCAATATAGCGGAGGAAGAGGTGGGGAGTGGTGCCGGTGTAATTACGGAAGATCAACTGTTCTACGTAGCCAACAAAAAGACAGGCATAGCTGGGGCCCATACGTGTGCCCATGGCTACCCCTTTGGTCTGGAGGAAGTGGGAGGATTCACAGGAGAAATTGTTAAGGGTGAGGACCAGTTCGGCCAAAAGAATGAGAGTGTCGGTGGAAGGGTACTGTTGGGGACGTCTGGAGAGGAACAAACGGAGGGCTTGGAGGCCCTGGTCATGGCGGATGGAGGTGTAGAGGGATAGGATATCCATGGTGAAGATGAGGCGTTGGGGGCCGGGGAAACGGAAGTCTTGGAGGAGGTGGAGGGCGTGGGTGGTGTCTCGAACGTATGTGGGGAGTTTCTGGACTGGGGGGATAGGACAGTGTCGAGGTAGGTAGAGATGAGTTCAGTGGGGCAGGAGCATGCTGAGAGAATGGGTCGGCCAGGGTGGTCAGGCTTGTGGATCTTGGGAGGGAGGTAGAACCGGGCAGTGCAGGGTTTCCGGACAACATTTCAACACCCCCTCCCACTCTGCCGAGGACATGGAGGTCCTGGGCCTCCTTCACCGCCGCTCCCTCACCACCAGACGCCTGGAGGAAGAACGCCTCATCTTCCGCCTCGGAACACTTCAACCCCAGGGCATCAATGTGGACTTCAACAGCTTCCTCATTTTCCCCTTCCCCCACCTCATCCTAGTTTCAAACCTCCAGCTCGGCACTGTCCCTTGTCTTGTCCGGACTTGTCCGACCTGCCTAGCTCCTTTTCCACCTATCCACTCCACCCTCTCCTCCCTGACCTATCGCCTTCATCTCCTCCCCCACTGGCCTGTTGTGCTCTGTGCTGCTCTCTCCCCACCCCACCCTCCTCGAGCTTATCTCTCCACGCTTCAGGCTCGCTGCCTTTATTCCTGATGAAGGGCTTTTGCCCGAAACGTCGATTTTGAAGCTCCTCGGATGCTGCCTGAACTGCTGTGCTCTTCCAGCATCACTGATCCAGAAATCTGGTTTCCAGCATCTGCAGTCATTGTTTTTACCACCTTGATGAGCTAAATGACCGTCTTAGTTATGCAGTTCAATAATTTGCTGATCCCCTGATCCTGATTGAATTCTGATTCAGAATAAAATTCAGGGCAGGTGCAAGTTTTGTACTCTTTCTGACTTTACCTTTGACTATAAGCCACATTGTACTTGGGTAACTGCTGCTGGTCTTTCTCCATGCAGGCTCACACTGCTGTATTCTACAGTCGTTTTCCTTGCACGAGAAGCTTTTCGGAAAGCATGCCTGAATGTTGGTGTGGAACAGAAATGGGCCCAGGTTATAAACCTGCTCTGGTTAACGTAAGTATCCAGCAGAAGTTAACAGTGCCAGCATGTCTCAACGAATTGTTTTTGGTCAGTTATCTCCTCAACAGATGGAGTATCTTTGGAATAGAAGCCTCCTCGATGATATTATAATGACAATAATCACAATCAGAAAACTGCAGCTTATTAAAGTTTCTTTCTGGTTGGTCCTCATTGTAAATATTGACAAGGAATGATCACTGTGAAAGTCCAATACGATGAGTCCTAATACATTTCAAATTTGCTTATATGATGGAGGAGACTCGCATGAATAGCAAACTCGCCTCTGTTGTATATTTATCTTCTGCTACAATTATGACAATTATAAATTATAACTGTTAAGACAATTGGAACATCCCAATGCATGTGCTTGAATGTGTGTTTTCACAAGCATTAATTTATTTTGCCAAATGCAGCTTTAACAATGAAACATCAGCATCCTTACGATTGAGTTTATTGATATGATCAGTTTGGAAGGGTGATGAGCTGATTTCTCACTTTGTCCCACTTGTCCATTGGTCAAAACAAAGTTTTAATTTAGAAAAGAAGGGATTTCAGTCTGCTCATTGTTTAATATCTGAAACAAGTCAGTTAGAATTTTCTCAAGTAAAAAATAAATGGATTTCAGTAAGGCCTTTGATAAAGTTCCACATGGCAGACTGCTCTGGAAGGTTAGATGGCATTGAATCCAGGGCGAGCTGGCAAATCGGATGCAAAATTGGCTTGATAGTAGGAAGCAAAGGGTAATAGTGGAAGGATGCTTGTTGGACAAGAGGCCTGTAACTAGTGGAGTACGTCTGGGGTCAGTGCTGGGCCTGTTACTGTTTATCGATATCAATGATTTGGATGAGAATGTACAAGATATCATAAGTAAGTTTGCTGATGACACTAAAATAGGCTGTATATGGATAGTGAGGAAGGTTAAGAGAAATTGCAGCAGGACCTTGATCAGCTGGGGATTTGGGCCAAGAATTGGCAAATGGTGTTTAATATAGATTAGTGTGAGGTCTTGCATTTTGGAAAGTCAAATCAACGTAGGAGTTTCATGGTGAATGGTAGGGTCTTAAGGAGTGTATTGGAACAGAGGGATCTTGGAGTTCAGGTTCACAGTTCTCTGAAAGTGGAGTCACAGGTAGACAGGGCAGTGAAGAAGGCTTTTGGCACACTGGCCTTCATCAGTCAGGACATTGAAACATAACTTCCCAACTTCTATACTCAGTTATACAGGATGTTGGTGAGGCCGCAATTGGATTATTGTGTTCAGTTTTGGTCACCTTGTAATGGGAAGGATGTTATTAAACTGGACAGAGTGCACCAGAAATTTACATGGATTTTGTCTGGATTCAATGGTCTGAGTTATAGGTTAGACAAGCTAGGATCATTTTCTTTAGAGCGTACAAGACTCGGGGAGGGGGGGTTCTTATAGAGGTAATAAGATCATGAGAGGCATGGATAGGGTGAATGCACTCAGTCTTTTTCCTATGGTTCGGGAATCAAAGTCTAGAAGGCATCAATTTAAGGTTAGAGGGGAAAGAATAAAAGGGAACCTGAGAGGCAACTTTTTTACACAGAGGCTGGTACACATGGAATGAGTTGCCAGCAGAAGTGGTTAAGGCAAGTACATTAGCAATATTTTAATTGGCATTTGGACCAAGACATAGATAGGAAAGGATTAGAAGGATATGGGCCAAGTGTAGGGAAATGGGGTTAGCATGGATGAACAATTTGGCCAACATGGACCAAAGGGCCTGTCTCCGTGCTGTAGGACTCTATGAATAGTTTATTACATGCAGACCATAGAAGATAAAAGATGTACAAATCATTTACTAAAGCTTTGAGCTGTAAAATTCTGCAGCGTTGTCTTTAAAGTACTTTGGCCAAATAGCTGTTAAATTTAGGAAAATATAATTATTCTTAGATACTTGGGGCTACGATGTTGTGGCCATAACGGAGACAAGGGTTTCACTGGGCAGGAATGGTTGCTTGATGTTCCAGGGTTTAAAATGTTTAGAAAGAACAGGGAGAGTGGAAAAAGAGGAGGGGGTGTAGCATTGCTAATCAGAGAGTGCATCACAGCTACAGAAACGAAGGTTGTTGAGGAAGGTTTGTCTACTGAGTCAGTATGGGTGGAAGTTAGGATCAGCAAGGGAACAGCATTGAAGGTTTTCTACAGACCACCTAATAGCAGTAGAGAAGTTGAAGATCTTATAGGTGGCCAGATTCTGGAATAATGCAAAAGTAGCAGGGTGGTTGTTATGGGTGATTTCAACTTTCCCAATATCGACTGGAACCTCCTAAGTGCAGATGGTTTGGATGGAGCCGTTTTTGTCAAGTGTGTTCAGGATGGCTTCCTTACTCAGTATGCAGACAGACCGACGAGGGGAGAGGCCATTTTGGATTTGGTGCTCTGCAATGAGCCAGGACAGGTGTCAGATCTCACGGTGGGAGAACACTTTGGTGAAAGTGATCACAACTGCCTCACATTTAGCATAGCCTTGGAGAGTGAAAGGAGCATTTACCAAGGGAAGATATTTAATTGGGGAAAAGGAAATTATGACGCTATCAGACAGGAGTTGGGAAGTACAGACTGGGAGCAATTATTCCACAGAAAGGGCACAGCAGACATGTGGAGACTATTTAAGGAGCAGTTGTTGCGAGTGATGCACAAATTTGTTCCTCTGAGACAGACAAGAAGGGGTAAGATGAAGGATCCTTGGATGACAAGAACAGAGGAACTTCCCGTCAAAAGGAAGAAGGCAGTTTATGTAAGGTGGAGGAAGCAAGGATCTAGCACAGCTTTAGAGGATTACAGGCTTGCTAGAAAGGAGCTCAGAAATGGACTGAGGAGAGCCAGGAGGGGGCACGAAAAATGCTTGGCAAGAAGGATTAGGGAGAACCCAAAGGCATTTTACTCATACGTGAGGAATAAGAGAATGATGAGGGAGAAGGTAGGGATAGCGGAGGGAACTCGTGCGTGGAGTCTGAGCAGATGGGGGAAGCCCTAAATGAGTTTTTTGCTTTGGTTTTCACCAAGGAAAGGGAACTTGTTGTAAATGAAAACTTAGAGGAGCTGGGATACAATCTTGACCAGGTCAAGATTAATGAAGTTGATGTACTAGAAATTTTGGATACTTTATGATTGATAAGTCCCCAGGGCCAGACCAGATTTATCCTAGGCTGCTCCAGGAAGCGAGAAAGGAGGTTGCTAAGCTGCTGGCGAGGATATTTGCCTCCACACTCTCCACAGGAGTCGTACCGGAGGATTGGAAGGAGGCGAATGTTGTTCCCTTTTTTCAAGAAGGGTAATAGGAAGTCCCTGGCAATTACAGACCAGTCAGTCTTTATGTCTGTGGTCAGCCAAGTTTCAGAAAGAATTCTGAGGGATAGGATTTATGACTATTTGGCATAGTGTGATTAAAGGCAGTCAGCATGGCTTTGTGAGGGGCAGGTCATGCCTCACAAATCTTATTGAGTTCTTTGGGGAGGTGTCAAGACAGGTCGACGAAGGTCGAGCAGTGGATGTGGTATATATGGACTTCAGCAAAGCATTTGATAGGGTTCCCCATGGTAGGTTCAGTCATAAAGTCAGGAAGTATGGGATTCAGGGAAATTTAGCTATCTGGATTCAGAATTGACTGGCTGACATAAGGCAGAGAGTGGTTGTAGATGGAAAGTATTCTGCCTGGAGGTCAGTGTTGAGTGGGGTCCCGCAGGGCTCTGTTCTTGGGCCTCTGCTCTTTGTAGTTTTTATAAATGACTTGGATGAGGAGGTTGAGGGGTGGGTTAGTAAATTTGCAGATGACACAAAGGTTGGAGGTGTCGTCAATATAGAGGGCTACTGCAGGCTGCAGTCCGACATAGACAGGATGTAGAGCTGGACTGAGAAATGGCAGATGGTGAACAACTTGGATAAATGCGAAGTGATGCATTTTGGAAGGTCGCACTCGAATGCTGAATATAGGATTAAAGACAGGATTCTTGGCAGTGTGGAGGAAAAAAGGGATCTGGGCGTGCAAGTACATAGATCCCTCAAAGTTGCCACCCAAGTGGATAGGGTTGTTAAGAAAGCATATGGTGTTTTGGCTTTCATTAACAGGGGGATCGAGTTTAAGAGCTGCAAGGTTTTGCTACAGTTCTAACGAGTCCCTGGTGAGACCACACTTGGAATATTGTGTCCAGTTCTGGTCGCCCTACTATAGGAAAGATACAGAGGCTTTGGAGAAGGTGCAAAGAAGGTTTTCCAGGATGCTGCCTGGACTGGAGGGCTTGCCTTATGAAGAAAGGTTGAATAAGCTTGGACTTTTCTGTCTGGAGAGGAGGAGGAAAAGAGGAGACTTGATCGAGGTGTACAAGATAATGAGTGGAATAGATAGTCAATAGCCAGAGACCTTTCCCCAGGGCAGGATTGACTGGTACGAGAAGTCATAATTTGAAGATATTAGGAGGAAGATATAAAGGAGATGTCAGAGGTAAGTTCTTTACGCAGAGGGTTGTGAATGCATGGAATGCGTTGCCAGCTGTGGTAGTGGAAGCAGAGTCATTGAGGACATTTAAGCGTCTGCTGGACATGCACGTGGATAGCAGTGAGTTGAGGGGTGCGTAGGTTATGTTATTAAATTTTACATTAGAATTAAATCTCTGCACAACATCGTGGGCCAAAAGGCCTGTTTTGTGCTGTACTTTTCTATGTTCTATATCCAAATGTTGTTCTGTAGCTGAAGTCACTTTGCATGCATTCTTGGCTCTGAGGTGTTTTCCTGGATCAATTATGGCTGGCATACATCACTTCTCTGGAGACAGTGATGTACAGTTTGAATTCTACTTCAGGAACATTCCATTTGTGGTGGAAATTCCAATAAAATCCACTGTTGCTGGGACCTTTGTTGTTTGTAATATATATATAAATGATCTGGAGGAAAATATAGGTTGTCTGATAAGTATGTTTGCGAATGACACTAAAATTGGTAGAGTTGCAGACAGTGAGGAGGATTGTCAAAGGATATAGATAGATTGCAGATTTGGGCAGAGAAATGGCAGATGCAGTTTATCCTGGACAAATGCAAGGTGATGCATTTTGGAAACCTGTACAATGAATGGCTGAACCCTGAGGAGCATTGACAGAGGAATCTGGGCGTACAGGACCACAGATTCTTGAAAGTAGCAACACAAGTGGATAATGTGGCCAAAAAGGTATTTGGGATGCTTGCCTCCACTGGCTGGGGCAGCAAATGTCAAAGATAGAAAATTATATTGCAGCTGTATAAAATTTAGTTAGGCCAGGATTAGAATATTGCGTGTTGTTCTGGTTGTCACACTACCAGAAGGACATGGATGCTTTGAGAAGGTGCAGAGGAGGGTGACAAGGATATTGCCTGGAGGGTTTAGGTCTTAGAGGTTGGATAAACTTGGATTGGTTTCACTGGAAGCTTAAGGGTGGTCTGATCAAGGTCTATGAAATTATGAGAGGCACAGATAGGGTAGATAGCCAGAGACTTTTTCCTATGGTGGAAAGGTCAACTGCAAGATAGCGCAGGTTCAAGGTAAAAGGGGGAAGGTTTACGGGAGAAGTGTGGATAAAATATTTCACACAGAGGGTGGTGCGTGCACACTGCTAGTGGAAGTGGTGGAAACCGGTACGTTTGCAGTGTTTAAGCCATATCTTGATAGACCCATGAATGGGAGTCAAACAGTGGGATAGAAACTATGCATAGGCAGTAAGTCGTGGATCTAAATAAGGATTAGGAAATGGTGCAGGCTTGGTGGGTAGAAAGGGCCTGTTTCTGTGCTGTATTGTTCTTTGTACCTTATTTCAGTGTATCATAAAATTTCACATTTTATCCCAAGCACAGGAAGATCCAAAATAACTTTTACTTTCATTTCTCAAGGTGTCACTTGTGTGGCCCAAAAAGTCTCATTTAATTTGGCAAATTCACCATTAACTAGATCTATAATCAAATTGCCTCTTTGTAGCCAACCAGACAGTTCAGTCAAGCAGTATAAGTGTTCTTCCTTTGTTTCGCTGAATACAGTTGAGTTGTTAAGTTATATAGTACTTCAATTACTTTATTAGTTAATTATTGGAACATTATTGGTACATTTTTCATTCCAACTACATGACTTTTTATTAGTAAAGTCCATAACTGTTACAAAAGTTGGTATTTCTTTGGTTCTGTCAATCAACAGGACTTGCCAATTTTACTTTTAGGTTACCAATTTTATTGATGAATTATGTGGGTCTGGTTCTTTCAAAGCAATTCTCCAATCTTGGAATAGGACACGAGTCTGGTTTTGTAACCACATTGATCTTGTCAATACAGAATGTTTGCGAACAGTTCGGTTTCTACAGCATCACAGTAGGTGAGCTTTGTTCATTAATATCGTTGTCTATCATGAATTTATTCTTTTCCCTCTTGAGGTAATTTCTCTGGATTGAGTCTGTAAGGGTGTTGTTTATAGGTAATACATTCCCCACATTAATGTAATGAACGTTTAATGGTGACTTTCCTGGCCAGTTCCCATAAAATTGATGTATGATTTTGTAAAGTCCTTTGTAAATCATTTTAATAGTTTTATGGATGATAAAATATTATGCCATCTAATGAGTTTTGAGAAGATTTGTAGCTCAGATTGAGTTTCTGGACGTAGGTTTGCTTGCTGAGCTGGAAGGTTCGTTTTCAGACATTTCGTCACCATACTAGGTAACCTCTTCAATGTTTGAAAGCGAACCTTCCAGCTCAGTGAGCAAACCAACATCCAGTATGCCATCTAATCTTTAAGTACCTCCATTGTATGTGACCTTATTACAGGAGCATCAATGCCTGACTTTTCATGGTCTGCTTCATTCTTTTATTAGGTAAAAACCACTCCCCACCTCTTCCTCCGCTACATTGATGACTGCATTGGCGCCACCTCATGCTCCCGCGAGGAGGTTGAGCAATTCAACTTCACCAACACATTCCACCCTGACCTTAAATTTACCTGGACCATCTCTGACACCTCCCTCCCCTTCCTGGACCTCTCCATCTCCATTAATGACGACCGACTTGACACTGACATTTTTTTACAAACCCACCGACTCCCACAGCTACCTGGATTACACCTCTTCCCACCCTACCTCCTGCAAAAATGCCATCCCGTATTCGCAATTCCTCCGCCTCCGCCGTATCTGCTCTCCGGAGGACCAGTTCCACCTGGGACACAGAACACACCAGATGGCCTCCTTCTTTAGAGACCGTAATTTCCCTTCCCACGTGGTTAAAGATGCCCTCCAACATCCCGCCCTCAGACCCCACCCCTCCAACTGTAACAAGGAGAGAACGCCCCTGGTGCTCACCTTCTATCCTACCAACCTTCGCATAAACCAAATCATCCGCCGACATTTCTGCCACCTCCAAAAAGACCCCACCACCAGGGATATATTTCCCTCCTCACCCCTTTCCGCCTTCCGCAAAGACCTACAACCCACTCTCCCATCCTGGCACCTTCCCCTGCCACCGCAGGAACTGTAAAACCTGCACCCACACCTCCTCCCTCACCTCCATGCAAGGCCCTAAAGGAGCCTTCCACATCCATCAAAGTTTTACTTGCACATCCACCAATATCATTTATTGTATCCATTGCTCCCGATGTGGTCTCCTCTACATTGGGGAGACTGGACGACTCCTAGCAGAGCGCTTTAGGGAACATCTCCGGGACACCCGCACCAATTAACCACACCGCCCTGTGGCCCAACATTTCAACTCTCCCTCCCACTCTGCCGAGGACATGGAGGTCCTGGGCCTCCTTCACTGGCGGTCCCTCACCACCAGACGCCTGGAGGAAGAACGCCTCATCTTCTGCCTCGGAACACTTCAACCCCAGGGCATCAATGTGGACTTCAACAGCTTCCTCATTTCCCCTTCCCCCACCTCACCCTAGTTCCAAACTTCCAGCTCAGCACTGTCCCCATGACTTGTCCTACCTGCCTATCTTCTTTCCCATCTATCCACTCCACCCTCCTCCCTGACCTATCACCTTCATCCCCTCCCCCACTCACCTATTGTACTCGATGCTACTTTCTCCCCACTCCCATCCTCCTCTAGCTTATCTCTCCACGCTTCAGGCTGTCTGCCTTTATTCCTGATGAAGGGCTTTTGCCCGAAACGTCGATTTTACTGCTCCTCGGATGCTGCCTGAACTGCTGTGCTCTTCCAGCACCACTAATCCAAATTCATTCTCTAATTGTTCTGACATTTTAATTTTAATTCCTGTTGGTCTGCTATTCTAAATACAGTTTTCTCCTGACTTTCATGCTTATAATATTTAGTTAGAATATTATGATGACACATTCACTGATCCTTTTTCCTCCTGTCTAGATTATTTTCTACATAATTTCCATATTGAATTTCTTTTTGATTTGATAAGGTCCAGTGAACATTGTTTTTAATGGTTTCTCAGAGACAGGTAACAATACAAACACTTTGTCTCCAGCAACAAAATTTTAGCTTTTTAATCTGCTCAAGTTTTCACTGTTTGTCGAGAACTCTTTTGAATGCTTCTTGGTCAATTCACGTAAGTTGTTTAGTTTTCTCTGAAATTAAAAACCCAGACTGGAGGTATAATCTCTAAGTTCTGGCTTATCTTATTTTAAAAATCAATTTAAGTAGTCCTCTCAACTCTTTGAGAGTATCACTCAAAAAGACTGAATGCTGTAGCCTCATTAGAAGCACCCCTAATAGCAAACAGTCATAGAATTAGAATTAAACTTTATTGTCACGTGTACTCAGAGTGCAGTGAAAATTTCATACATTGCCACTTACAGCCATCTCAGGTACAAAGGTACTCTAGGTATAGCTTGTTTAGTTACAGATCTTAGAGAATAGAGAAATAAAATGTCCAGCATTGCAGAAATAAAAGTTCAGAACCACAGTCTTCCAACCTAGACCACACTGGTACCTAGCCTCCAATCTGCACTGGGTCTTGGCTCCAGACCGCGTCGGACTTCACCTGAGGATCATGAGGCTGGGAGATTGCTTCATTCTGCCATGCCAGACAAGGAGGATGCCGGGCCGGGAGGCCGCTACGGGAAGACACTGTACCAGGCTGGGAGGTTGCCATTGTCATGCATGATATGGGGAGCTGCTATGCCAGGCTGGGAGATCCCATGCTGGGAGACTGCTGTGCAAAGCTGGGAAGTTGCCACGCCACATTAGGAAGCTACCGTGCCAGGCTTGGAGGTTGCAAGTCATTGGAAGCCGGGAGTCATCGCTAGAGGCTGGGAGAGAAGGGAAAAAACACTAAGGGGGTGATAAGAAAGGGAAGAAAAGAAGAGAAAGAGTGGACGAGCTCCGGCTGGAATGTCCTGATCCGGCTGGAGTGACCTAATCTGCTGCAATTTTACACCTAACAATGGAATTCCTTCATCCCAATACTGACCCTCATAGCTGATTCCCAAATTCCCAGAGGGCAGTTCCGAGTCAACCACATTCCTGTGGGTCTGGAGTCACACGTAGGCTAGACCAGGTAAACATGACAGATTTCTTTCCCTAAGGGACGTTAGTGAACGAGATGAGTTCTTATGATAATCGACAGTGATTCATGGTCATCATTAGGCTGTTTAATTCCAGATATGTATTGAATTCAAATGTCACCATCTGCCCAATTATGAAGAAGGGTTACACCTGAAACGTCGATTTCTCCACCTCCTGATGCTGCCTGGCTTGCTGTGCTCTTCCATCCATCTGCTTGTTTGCCTTGGATTATAGCATCTGCAGTTTTATTTGTCTTTAACCATCTGCCATGGCACGATTCGAACCCAGGTCCCCGGAGCATTACCTGGGTCTGTGGATTAACAGTCCAGTGATAATAACACTAGGCCATTGCCTCCCATCTTAATGCTATCTTTCCAATTGTGGGTGATAACTGGAAGATGCAAGTTGTTTTATTCCCAAACTTAATGTTTTCTCTTCTCTTGTCATAAAATCCCACAATCTAAACAAGCTTCCATTAACTTTCCAGGAGGTTTCCATGCTGCTCTCTGATATGCACTGATTTAAAGTCATAGTTCCAAGAAGACTGATCTAGTTAATTATTAAACCCCTTGAACACAAAATAGACCAACACCAAATGCCACAGATTTGGAATCCAAACATTCAAAAGAACATTGTATTAATACAAATAAATTACATAACTTTCCTTAGCACAGAGCATGATGCCTGAAACACATTAGTACTGTGTTTGCTCTGATGATGGGAGTCTGAATGCTGCACTTGCATGTGGTGAACTGCGTACATGGGTGGGGATCCTGGATATAGGGAATTGAGCTGCTGTGCATTCCAAGTGTTAGGTTAAAGGTTGTAAAAGGTGAGGGGGAGAGAGGTGTGTGAGGGTTGGATGGATGTGCAGAGATGGAATGTAAATATGAGGACAGAAAGAGTGAGGGTTGATGTTGAGGGTTCGAAAGTTCTTGTATGCAGAGTGGCAATAAGTCAATTAACAAATCTGTAATTGAAAGTGATAGTAACCATGAAATTATTAACGATTCTCACACAAAAACCATCTGGTTCACTAATGTCCTTTCAAAGAAAATCTGTCACTGTTACCTGGTCTGGCCTACATATGACTTCAGGCACATAGCATTGTGATTAACTCTTAATAGCCTTTTTAAATGGCCAAGCAAGACTCTTGGGTCAAGGGAAATTTGTGATGGGCAAAGTAAGGCCCACATTCAATGACAGAATAAAGAAAACAAAAGCTAAAATGGTGAGATATCAGAAACCCAAAGTCTACTGTTTTGAAAGACTGTAAACTTATGGATCACATGGAATACAGGAAGAACTAGCTATTTGGACAAAGAGCTGGCTTGAAGATAGAAGACAGAGGTGGTGGTGATGGAGGGTTGCCTTTCAGACTGGAGGCCTTTGACCAGCAGTGTGCCACAAAGATTGGTGCTGCGTCCACTGCTTTTCGTCATTTATATAAATTATTTGGATGTGAACATAGGGGCTATGGTTAGTAAGTTTGCAGGTGACACTGCAAAGGTGTAGTGGACAGCAAAGAAGATTATCTCAGAGTACAGCGGGATGATCAGATGGGGCAGTGGGCTGAGGAGTGGCAGATGGAATTTAATTTGCATAAGTGTGAGGTACTGTATTTTGGAAAGGCAAGTTAGGGCAGGACTTATACACTTAGTGGTAAGGACCTGGGGAGTGTCGCTGAACAAAGAGACCTTGGACTGCAGGTTCATAGTCCCTTGAAAGTGGAGTAGTACGTAGGTAAGATAGTGAAGAAGGCATTTGGTATGCTTTGCTTTATTGGTCAGAGCATCGAGTAAAGATGCTGGGAGGTCATGTTACAGCTGTACAGGAAATTGGTTTGGCCATTTTTGGAATATTGCGTGCAGTTCTGGTTTCCCACCAATTGGAAGGATGTTATGAAACTTGAAAGGATTCAGGAAAGGTTTACAACAATGTTAACAGGAGTGAAGGGTTTGAGCGATAGGGAGAGGTTGAACAGGTGGGGCTGCTTTCCCTGGAGTGTCAGAAGTGGAGGAGTGAACTTAGAGGTTTATAATGTCATGAGAGGCATGGATCGGGTAAATAGACAAGGTCTTTTCTCTGGGTGGCAATGCCTAGAACTAGAGAGCATAAACTTAGGGTGAGAGAGGAAAAAATTAAAAGGACCTAAGAGGCAACTTTTTCACAGAGGGTGGTGAATGTATGGAATGAGCTGTTAGAGGAAGTGGTGGAATTTGGTACAATTACATTTAAAAAGGCATCTGGATGGGTATATGAATAGGAAGGATTTAGAGGGATATGGGCCAAGTTCTGCCAAATAGGACTAGATAGGACCATTTGCTAGACATGCACACGGACAGCAGTGAATTGAGGGGTGCGTAGGTTAGATTATTTTATTTTAGATTAGAAATAATCCTCAGCACAACATCGTGGCCCAAAGGGTGTGTTCTGTGCTGTACTTTTCTATGTTCTATGTCCTATTAGTTTAGGAATCTGGTCAGCATGGATGAGTTGGACTAAGGGTCTGTTTCTGTGCTGTGCATCTCTATGACTTCCTTGCTTTTATACTTTAACATCTATTTATAAACCCAAGAATCTTGTAAGCCTTCTTAACAACTATTTCAACATGTCTGGCCATCTTCAGAGAATTATGTATGTGAACCACAAGGTCTCTCTGCTCTTATATGCCCTTCAAAGTTGTAACGTTGAGCCTGCATCTATCAAAAAACACATCGAATTAGACCCCATCTACCACCCCACTGAGAAAAACAGGAAATGACATCACAATAGAAAATGACATCACCAACCCAAGGAAACCCAAACCTATAAATAGAATGCAGGAATTATCAACAGTGCTTCACCTGGAGGCCCACTGAAGATGTTATCTAGTAAGGTGATGAAATGTCTGGAAATGAACCTTCCAGTTCAGTGAGCAAACCTACATCCAGAACCTCAATCTGAGCTACAAATCTTCTCAAAACCCACTATTCTCCCTAGCTTAGTGTTATCTGCACATTTAGAGGTTTTGCACTCCATCTCCAAATCATTCATGTAAATTAGAAAAGGAAGGGTCCCAACATTGATCCCTGGGGAACATCACTTTCAACTTGTCTCCAATCTGAGAAATGCCCATCTATACCTACCCTCTGTTTCCTATTTTTTGTCAACTTTTAGTCCATGCTGCCAAGGACACATCAGTCCCAAACATTTCTAATTTGCTAACCAACCTTAAAACTTGGCACCATATCAAATGCTTTCAGAAGTCTAAATATACAACATCTGCAGCACTATCCTCCATTCACTGCCTGTGTTACCTTATCAGAGAACTCGATGAAATTTGTCAAGACAGGATCTGACCTTGACAAAGCCATGTTGACTGTCTAGTATTAACTTATTTTTCTCTAAGTGTATATTTACCTGAACCCATATTATAATCTCCATCAGTTTTCACCCTATTAATGTCAGCTGACGGTTCTGTCATTTCCTGGGTTACGTTTGCCCCTTTCTAAACAATGGCGTCATATTTGGAAACTCCTGTACCCCAGGACTAATCTATGTTCAGAGAAGTCTGAAATCCTTTTTATCAACGGCTCTGCGGACTGCTTCCTTAACTTTTTCAGCAATCTAGGATGTTTACAGTCAGGGCTGGTGACTTCTGTACATGGACTGTCACCAGCCTTTTTAGCACCTTTTATTTTTAATCACTATACTGCTCAGTTGCTCAACCCTCATGTTTTCAACTGGGCCATTGTCACCATTTTCTAATTTGGAAAAGACAGAAGCAAAGCACTAATTTAATACCTCAACCATACCCTTTGTTTCAGTGAGCAGTTTACCTTGCTTGTTCCTTATGGGCCACTCTATCCTTCACTAATCTTTTACTATCAATGTGTTTGAAGAATATTTTGCTGTTTTAGTGGAGCCTGCCACCTCATGCCTTCTCTTAGCCTTCCTTATTCCAGCCTTAGCCTCTTCTCTGTATTTGAGATACTCTTCCTAACTTCTGTTGCTATTTTTATTCCAGTATGCATCATATGCCTACTTCTCCCTCCTTACCTCCTCCTCATATCCTTAGACATTTAGGGTACTGTAGCATTGGGTACCTTGTATTTATTTCCCATGGGTATATACCTAACTTGCACCCTGTTCATTTTTTTTAAATACCCCCATTTTCAGCTATTGTTTTATCCACCAAAATGCATTTCCAATCAACGTGCTCCAGTTCAACTTTTTGACCCCTAAACTCTGCCCTTTTCAAGTCTGGGATCTTAGTCATTGACTAATTTTTATCCTTTTACAATTTAATATTATGATTGCTATTTTCAAAATGCTCCTCTGATATCTTCCACTTGACCTACCTTCTTTCCTGCCAGCACAGCTCCCTGCCTGGTAGGATGGGAAATATACTATTACAGAGAGTTCTTCTGCACACATTGCAAGAATTTCTCTCCTTCCTTGCCCCAAACACTAACTTTATTCCAGGGTACCCTAAGATATAATTGAAATCACCAGTTATCACAACCCAGCTTGTCCTGCAGATTTCCATAATCTGCCTACATATGGTCTCTTCTACTTCCATCCCACAATTTGGAAGGTTATAATAAATACCCAACAAGGTCACCACTCCTTTCCTGTTTCTCTCCTCCAACCATGTAGATTCTAATTCAGGAACTGCATCTCCATTCAAGGGTAATAATACTAACTTTGACCAAGATTACTGCACTTCCTCTCTCTTTACCAACTCTGTGTCTACAAAAAGCCTTATAACCTAGGATGTTAAATATCCTGAAGAAGGGCTTATGCCCGAAACGTCGATTCTCCTGTTCCTTGGATGCTGCCTGACCTGCTGCGCTTTTCCAGCAACAAATTTTCAGCTCTGATCTCCAGCTTCTGCAGTCCTCACTTTCTCCTGTTAAATATTCAGTCCTGTTCAGGCTTGAGCCACGTTTCTGTCAATGCTACTATGTATACCTCCCTAGAGCAGTTTCTGCTTCCAGTTCCCCAGTTTTGTTCATTGTGTCCTTTGGAAGGTGACCTCTTCGTGTTCACTGTTAACACTTATGCCTTCCCTCACTTCTTTTTCCCTGTACCCCGTCTTGTCTCATTTGCCCTCTGCCTTACATTTTTAACTCCACCTGCACTGTACGATTTATGCACTCAGCCAGGAGGTCAGGTCTTTTTCTGTTCAGGTGAAACCCCTCTCTTCTGAACAACTTCCTTCTACAACATCCCTCAACCATACATTTACCTCCCTGATCTGACTTGCTTAAATTGTGAAGCTCGTCACACACGTAGTATTTCTGAGATTACTGCCTTGGGGATCCTGTGTTCCACCTACTCTCTAAAGCATGAAACTAAGTCTGCATCTCCAAGCATCTCCCTATGTTGTTGGTTCACAGTTGAACCATAACTACTGGTTGCTTCCCTTTTC